>NC_059502.1:51604560-51907590 GCF_914767665.1 Harmonia axyridis | reverse complement strand
TGCTCTATACTAACTTGTTTGGTGTTGAACCCAGAGTTTTGGTTTTCTGGATTCAGTCCTGGGTTCGATGATTCATCGTAACCTGAATCTGAACTGTTGTCACTGAAAGACTTTGAAGGCGTGACTATACTACTAGGGGAATCTTGATTGTCGATTTTCACTGCTTTATGTTGTTTGCTGTTCTTAAGCATAGCTTTGCATGGTCTCAAAAATCTCGGATCAGAGAGGATTTCTCCGCACCTTCCACGATATATTGTACCACAACAGATTATTTCCCTTTAAAAAAAAAAAAAAAGAGAATTGTTAACACTGATTAATAGAATTTGGTTCAAGTATTGTGGATTTTCAGTTCATTTTGAATATTATGATGAAAGAATCTCAACATAGCATATGCATTATGAATTAAAAGATAAAAACCATATGGTTTGAAATTACCTTGTCCAATAGCTGAAATCGATGAAATCGCTAATTTCAGGCAAACTTTCACGTTTCTTCGCCAGAGCCTTGTGTCTTCGACTCTTGCCCTCGTGAGGATTCGCAATGTCCTCACAGTCGCTTCCACCTGGGCTGTTTGTTCGGCTTGAACCGCCGCTGTGGACATCCTCCGACAAAAAATCCACCTGTTAACACAACAAGAAAAAATATGTACCAAGAGTGATCCTCGGAAACTTGATTTTTTTTAAACGGATAGCACAGGGAAGGTGATGGAGAAAGTAGGATTGTTGTCCTCGAATTGGAATGCCACTTCATTCATTAGCAATGTAACAGAGGACAGTGCAACTTTGCAGAGCTGTGCCGAGAATCAAGCACTATATTTGAAAAGAGTTGGAATAGTGGACGCTATTATTAAGAGTGTACACTACCTTTCTCACTAGGTTCTTCGCGGCAGATTCATTTTAATTTTTTGCGGAAAGCGCTTGATTTATTCTTTCAATTTCTGAAGAAAACCTCTGTATGAAAGTTTAGAATAAACTCATTGATATTTTCCACAAAAAAGTTCATATCAAATAAGAATAAATGACAATTGGCTGAAAGAAGTGTTTTAGAAAAATTGGTGATTTCATGATAATGAATAAATTTTGAAATTCAGCATTGTAATAATTATAATACGATTTGAAAACCTTTCAGTTGGCAAGATGATATAAAACAAAAATTGTAATTTTTTCTGTGAAAAAAATCAGTGATTTTATTCGAAATTACTACATGAATAATTCTTCCAAAAATCGAAGGAATCGATCAGAACAAGTTCAAAATGCACTGAGGCCTAATGAGAAAGGTAGTGTACCCTCAAGCACTTTCAGAAAGTAATCGGAGTTGGCGAGCGCTAAATGCTTCTCGATAAAACCATCTTTTCGCGAAATTGTGATAAATTAAAAGATTCTTTAAATTACTCCTAAAAAATTATTTGTTATTTTACACTATTGTTTATTTTTTTTCCTCCAAAGATTTCAAACGTTTATTATTGAAAATCAGTCGTCCACAGTTAGTACGCTATTTTCGCTTTTGAAACAACATTATTATCTTAAGCGCAATGTAGACCGTATATATGAGGTTGAAATTCTTACAAATCACGGAACCATTTATATCCTAAACCGAATACACCCATATCAAATTTTATCACAATCCTACAAGCAAGGTCCCGAGAATATCGCGTTGGCGCGCATGCTTAACGCGCAATCCTCATCTGGAAAAAGCAGAAATTCCAACTAACCATCAACGGCCCAAACAGAATACTCATACGAAATTTCATCAAAATCGGATAAGAATTATTAAAGTTAGGGCTGTTAAAAAATTTGCGGAAACGCAGTCAGACCAAAGTTTTTTAGGAAATTGTCTGAAGTGCATATTGCGAGTGTAATTTATGAAATCGGAGAACCAAAATTGATCGCAGGGCTTCCTAGACGCGATAGCAATTGCGACAATTGAACGAATTTTTTTCGTCATGAATATGTACAAGAATTGGAGGTACAATGAAAAATGAGAGATTCCCTGGATAATTTTAAGAAAAAAGTCCTATAAACATGGGCCCGCAAACGCTTTGTTTTCGAGATACAGTCCTACTTTTTTGTGAAGATTATACCAGTTTATCGAATCTTTATTAATCTTCGCTACAGATTGAGTAAATAAGGACCAAAACATATAATTAATTTATTCTTCAAAGCCTACTGACTGGATTTTTATAATAATTAGGATTTTCCCGAGGATTACTAGAGAATTGTTTGAATTTTTGGATCGAAATCGGAAGCAGATACGACAAATCTACAAGTAATCAAAAAGTGTAGTACTGGACCAAACTTGACAAAAACTTGGAAAAATCAAACTGTAACACCCTGTATATCGAAAACAAAACGTTTGCGTGCCCACGTATATAGGACTTTTTTTTTCTTAAAATGATCCGAGGAATCTGTCATCTTCCTTTGACCCTCCAATTTAGGAGCATCCTGTATATTAAATATTTTGGAATAACAAAACAAAATAGGTCTTACCTCCGCCATTTCGCCGTCGTCGCTCTTGTCCGACAAGGCCGGGCTGTATTCTCTCTCGTAACGATGCTTCTTCTTCTTGATTTTCTCCACGTTGTTTTCCATGGCTTTTTTTATTTTGCTCTTGAATTTCGTCATTGATTTCATCCCCGGTCCGGCCCTGGCGTCCACAACCTGTTTCGGATACCACAATTGCATTTTAGTTCGAATGTTCATTTTCAGACGACGAAAACGGTTTTCTTAGGTTTTTGATATATGTTTGACAATTATTCGCCCTGGGCACTTGGATCTGTGGAATTTAAATGTTCAGTCGATGGACCTAATGATAACGAACTAATTGGCTATTTCAATGAGAATTTCACTAAAATATGATGTATTGGAGTTGAATGAGACGACTAGCGTTTAGTAACTAAGTATAGGCTGAATTTCTTGTATGCTAAAATCTACATTCGAGTAAAATATTAATAATAACTCAAAATGCTACCATTAATTTCTTCCAAGAGAAAAGCGTCAGAAACGATCTAAGAGAAAGGAATGGACTAACCGACGAAAAGCTCGAGATCAAAATAAATTCTGTCCGGTCATTTGCACGATAACTATCGGTAGGAATGCGCTGGACTTGATACTTTCTGCTTAGGGTTTGGGGTCTAAATAATAGCTCGGGTACCTCATGGGTAATATCCGGAAATCATCAAATAATTCTCAATAATTAAAAGAAAAATACCCATCCGATCAAATAAAAATGTCAAAATCAGTCACAAAATGTTGAAACGAATATACTGCGAAATGTTGAGAAAATCGTATTATTGGAAGACTTATTTGTAGAATTTTGATATTTCAGAACCTGTCCATTAGATTTCACTGATATTTTGTGTGTTCATAGATGAAATGGGTTATCTGTAATTCGGCTAAGTAGCATTTACATGGGAAAAAATGAGTTAGAACCAAATAGGGGAGAGTGGAACAAGTGAGCCATACGAGTCAAGTGCGTCTTCCTTGACCGGCAATATATCCAGCAAAAATGAATACAGTTCGCGAGTGAATCAATTACCTTGTGGTGTCAATGAAGAACTTTATGAAAAAATAGTGAAACTTAAGTAGATATGGAGATTTATTGAGATACAAATTTTGTCTCGATATAGGAGGACAAAAAAATAAAGTCAACCTCCAACAATATCAGATGAAGAAAAAAAACAATATAACGAAACAAATTGAGACAATTTTTATGAAGAATGAATAATGTGTATTGATAGAGCGAATAGTAGAAACACTTGCCCCTCATCGTGGGGCAAGTGAGGCATTTGAAGTTTTTTTTTCAGAAATTCTCACCTAAGAATTATAATTTTGTGTATTGAATAAGTATCTAAAGTTATGTCTCAATCAACAAACATTGTTTCATTCGCATTTTCGAGGATACCTTGCTAAATTTTAAAGTGTATCAGTTGCCCCACCCACCCCTAATATATTTGAAAGAAAAAAGAACTAGTACTTTTCGGTAAAAAATATAGTATTTGGAATTATACTAGCAATAAATTTTTTCAATTTCATGATTGTGTTATTTCAACTTTCCAAGAATAATTATTTATAATACAAATGCAGAAGGTATTGATATTCTACCATGAGTTCAGAATTCAAAAACGAGTTTTTGAAATAATGAGTGTAAGGGAAAGCCTTTTACACGAGTATTATACATTCATTCATTCAATTCATTATTATTTTCTCTAATTTACTGAATTTTTATTGAAATTAATGGATTATTTCCATAAATATCGTTGTAAAGTGATTTTTGCTTTGAAAAATGTTGGCTACATGGTAAGACAGAACGATCGGATTTTCCCCAGAATTAGAAAAATTTATTCACAAATTTTGTTTTCTTGATTTTTTTCCTTCAAAGCTGATCCTGTTAAATCGTCTGAACGGATTTTTTTTAAAACATCTTATGATTTGCCGGTCATTCCATTTGAAAAAACGAACTTTCAATCATTTTACTACTATGTCTCGTTGAAGTCTGTGATTTTGAACAACCCTGTATGTTAGGGTCGTAAATGATACGCGCAGTATTGGTAATCTATAGCCGAAATTTCAGCTTTCTAGAATTCTAAGTACCGAGATGATGAATGTTTAATCAAAGCTATATTTTGCACAAAAACAAGTAAATAAATTACTCGAAAACCGCTAGAGACCCAGAGACAAAAAAGTGTATACAATAGACTACGGCAAATCGAAAAAGTGTTAATAAACCCGGTGTCTTAGTACTTTTTGATATAAGCGGTAGCACCGCTATTTTAGGTCGATAAAGCATTGATTTCCACTAAAAAAAAAATTTTTTAAATAAAATCGTACCTTCCGTTCTCTGTGAAACTTTAGGGTAAATCTACCGTGGCCCGACCTGTATAGTTATTTCATTTTGAATGAAGCTCCTTTCATCAATATCCCTATATTTTGATCATGTATTCGAAAGAAAAAATATGATACAACGGTAGAAAATATTATTTTAAATAAAATCGTACCTTGCGCTCTCCCTACAATTCTAGATTATCATCGACCGTGACCCACCCTGTATAGTTATTTCATTTTGAATATAGTTCCTACCATTAACAGTATCCCTAAATTTTGATCATGTAGTCGAAAAAAATTATAACAGTAGAAAATTCAAGTGCACTCCTAAAACTAAGGTTTTAAAAATTCTGAAAAAATCAATTTACGTTTTGGAATGATTAGGATAAAAAAATCGGGTTCTATACAGCATTGATCTTCGGGATCATAAACGAATTTTCTAAGAAGAAAATTAAGGAATTAAAAAAAATCATCTTCTAGCAAAGATGGCTACACATAACCAAGAAATTGAACGCGTGTATTGCGACAACAATAATAAATAAAATATTCTTCAACGACCGTTGCCCACCCTGGATAGTGATTTCATTTTGAATATAGCTGCTACTATTAACGATATACCTAGATTTTGATATATAACAGTAGGAAATTTTATTGCACTCCTTAAACTATGGCGAATGAAAATTTCGAGGAAGTCGATTTACGTATTGGGATGTATAGATAATCGGTTGCTATACAGCATTGATCCTCGAGAACATAATACACGAATTTTGTAAAGAGAAAATTAAGGAATTAAAAAAAATAATCTCGCAAAGATGGCTACACATAACCAAGAAATTGAACACGTGTATTGCGACAACAATAATAAATAAGATATTCTTCAACACACAAAATCTCAAGTTTTATAGTTTAGTAGTTTCTGATAATAATATTTCGATTTTGGAACAGATGACCTCGGATTCGAATGTCATCGCTAGATATTCATTATGATTTTTCAGTATCGACATGTTTTTTTTTTAACACGTGGTGAAATTTTTGGAGATACGGGGACATAACTGAGGATAGTGTCAAATTTGCAGGTTTTTTTTTAGCAATGACCAGACCATCAGGAAGATTCACTCTGCTACAAAATTAGAACACTATATAAATAAGGAAAATAACGAGGAAATTTAATTTAATTTTATTATTTAAATTTTTTGAAACATCATAATTTCAAAAATTGCACAAGAGTTATCTTGCACCCTGTATAGAATTAGAACTAGCTAATCTAATACATACAAGAAATTCAGGTAAGCTAAAAAAAAATTGAAACAAACAACTTACTCTACACTTGTTGGTGTTTGCTCGTTATTTTTAGTTACTTCAACTTGTCTTTTAGTACAACTGATTTTAGTTTAAAGTTTAATTTTAAGGCAGTGCTGCCAACCCACTGAGCTCAAATAAAGGTAGATAGAGGTTCGAAATTTAGGTAGATGTTGCCAAATTTAGGTAGATTATTTTTTCCTTTATTTTTAGGAGTTTTGAAAGAACTGAGTCCATAGTATTATACTTTATTAATGAAAAATATTGATGAATCAATAAAAAAATATAAGAATTTACATAATAAAAAAAATTTAAAAACAATAAAATTTAAAGTAAGAAATATATTTATGTAATAATTTAAAATTACTTTACCACTTGAACTAGTTGAACACGAAAGAATAAATAGTCTTTCAAATATTTCATTTCAACAGATGTGGGTAATTTGCAAGAAAACGCTTGTTGTCCAAAAACTTTTATTATTTTAACACCCAAAAGGGTCTTTTATTGCTTCCCGACGGCAGCCTTCGATGCATTCAGACGGTCTCATCTCATTCCTTTCGACGATCTTACTTTATTCTGTTTTTTTTAAGCATAAGGATCGATTCAATTAATCTGCGAGCAATACGAACCTATCTATTATTCCTACGTACATGCAACCATATTTACCATCGCTATTTTTCTATCAAGCAAGTGCGTATTGAGGCGCAGCCATCGTTATTTATTAGTTTATTACCCATTTCGGTCCTTTCTTTGCATCTGTATGTTTCTGAAACTCTGCCGCTGATCTCCGCAGATCTTTGTATCCAATGGCGTGCGTAAAAATTACGATGTGAGAGCTTTAATAAGGAATAGTTTTTTTCATAGTCACGTTACTGTTACTGGTAAAACGGTTTGTCGTTGATCTAAAACCGTAAAGTTCGCGAGGAGCTGAATTAAGGTATATCGAGCTCAAAAAAGGTAGATAGGTAGATTAGTTCGAATTTAGGTAGATCTACCTAAATTTAGGTAGGGTTGGCAGCACTGTTTTAAGGTAGAGTAGAGACGCAGGTATGAGGTGGATGCAGTTGCAGTTGCGCATAGAATGATATAAACAATATTTGAAGTGTTCTTTGTTGTAGGCCTCAACAATATTTTGAATTTACCCAGGTGGAATTTCAGAAAATGGATACTTCAGAGAATTATTTTACTTTTAGCGAATTCAAATTGACAGATGACAATTTCAACGTCAAAAGTTAAATATTTGTTGTTAGGTTGGCTATTTTATTAACAACAGTTTTTGATAAATTGCATTCACTACAGATCCGACCCAAAGAAATTTGGATAAGGGTCAAAATCACCTGAAAATCAACTTTGAATGACATTGTATGATATATCGTTGAATTCAGCGTTAAAAGTTATTTCGAAAAGTGTCATAAAATATACAGGTCCGTATTGAAAAAAATGAGGTTGAGGGTGGCCCAGAGAGCACGGAACGTTGGATACGAAATCTGATTACGTCAAATTGAGAACGATTTATTGTCGAATAAAAAATTCCTGTAACATTTTTTGATAATATTCAAAATAAAGTGATAAAAAAAGAAAAATCAAAATGACAGAATTTACTTTTCTTATGATATCTCAATAACCGGCCCTGATAATCTTGATTTGTTTGAACTGCTTGATAATGCTTCTATGCATGCAACTTTTTCTCCTTTGACCGACCTTCTAACTCTTATGGTTTAAAAGTTACCAATACAATCCCATTGAAAAAGTGGCCACCCTGTATATATAATTTCAAATCCCTAAAGTTACCGTATTTAGTATAAGGACACCGTTATAAGGAGTACTCAATTTCCTGTCTAATTTTGGAGAACAAATTATTCTACAATATTATTCCTGAGGATCATCAATGGAATGTGGCATTTCATAAGCAGAGCTGCTACTGTTTAGGTTGAATAGTGGTAGTGGATGAAAGTTGAATTGATTCTGTCTTTAATTTTTTGAGTTTAAGGGAAAAATTGTTTCGCCATAGTAATATTTCAGTAGTATATCATTGGGAATAATAAATGAGTATAAATCGATGATGGATGTACTTAAAAAAGGATTTTCAATATGTAAATAATGAAGTTATCCTATTCCATAATATTCAGTAAGATTTAACTATGTTTCAAACTTCATAATCCAATCCCAAATAGTAATAAATCAATTTGATAAATATTAATTTTATCAATTTGATATGAATTTCCATCAAGTACTGAATCTATTAAATCTAGTTATACAACAACTAAAAATCTCCTATTTTTCAACAAATGCTTGATACAAAATTCAATGATTCAGTCAATGTAGGGGATAAGGAAAAGGTGAATTTATTACACAATACACAATTTTTGAAAAGGATCTTACCATCACATTATCGAATTATAAAATGAGAATTATGTGTATATTCGAATGAATAAATTGCTGAACTAATTAATGAAATATTCATAACGAGGAAACTAACTTATCTAGAAGGTTTGAAAAATAAACTTCAGTGAGTTCTAATTACAGACAGATATACTGAAATATTGGCTTAATTTGAGATCATGACTAAAATCAAACCTTCAAAAGGATATCATCCAGGATGGAATTTCTGCATTTAAGCCTTTTTGGTTAATTCCCTTCCACATTCATTGGCAACTAAAATGAAAACCATAAATGAATTTTCAAAAATATTCTGTTGTGAGCATATCAACATCCTAACATAAAAATGTCATCTGTTATGAACAAACTAACTGAAGGATAATAATCAGTAAGTTCGGGATATGGGGTAGTGATTACACATTATTGAATATCATAGTAACTTTGTAGGAGTTCACCGATCATAGTGAGTTTAGGACAGATTTACAGGTTGAAGATTGAAAGTGAGCAATAGAATATGAGTTAATAGTAAAAGAAATCAAATTAACAAGAACAAATGTGGTTTCGCCAAAATTTTGCTGTATCAGAGCATAAGTATACAAAATAATTTCAAAATGACAACAATTCCCCTTTACAATCTACCGAAATCAACTATAGAAAAGAATTTTACTTCCTCTCTCTCAAGGAATTTTTCAAAACTTGCCCATTGTATTAGGTATAAAGACAGTTGCTTCGATTGTATTATATCATACTAAAAATTTTACAGTCTAATTGACAATTTCAAAAATATATTAATTCTTCAAACTACTTCTGAAAATATTACTGATAGCTCATTAGGAATGACGTTTAAAAAAACTTATCAAAATGTTTTTGTAGTACATAAAAGTCTCCAAAGAAATAATTTTCAAAGAGAAAGAAACAAATATCTGATGATCGCTTTCTCTTTTGTTGATAATTTTGAATTAAAGCTGAAAATAGAGGTCACTGATGTGAATAGGCCTATAAAATGATTTTTGTCTTGAATATTAATTAAAAAAATTAAATAAACTGTGTTATGTACTCAACACTTGATAAAATAAAGTTCCATTATAAAAATCCATTCAACTTAATTTTTTAACAATCCTGGCAATAGTTGATAGAATATATGTTCTGAAACCTCTGTCTTGACTGAAGACACTAAAGATTTTTTGAATGATCGACCAAAAGAATTTTCGCTTCTTGATGTTATTCTTTTCTGACCCCTAGTCAGTGCTAATCTCCAAATTTTTATAAATTCAAGAAAATTTCGCTACTTAGTTAAAAACTTATTTTGCTTTTTTTTTAACTTGTTGCAATGGATATCTATACTAATGTAGATTTGTCATGAACAGTGTTCAATTTCGTCAAATAATTTCACATGAATTTTAAAAATGTGAATAGACTTCTCAAATATCTAGTTACAATCGACAATCTAAAAGCCTAAAAGATATTTCGATAATATTTGGATTATTTGCTGTATTAGGTGTATTAGGTGTATTATTAAGGAAATAGCCTTAAAAGAAAATACATTGACCAATTCCCGATTCTTTTTTTTTTTCAATATAAATGGTCTTTATAGTCATAAAGACTTTTTTAGTAATATTTAACTCATCTTATAGTATGAAATACTTTGTGAATCAAGATATCTCTTGATGTTAATAAGTTTTAATTGATGTGATTCATTGTAAAACATTATCATGAGCAAGTCGAAGGATAGTACTGTATGTATTTTATTACCTATACCTAAATCTGATAATTGAAATTCAATTGGAGAATTTTATTATAATTTAACCGATAATAAATAAATAACAGAACACAACATTATCGAAATCAGATATAATTCCACAGATCCTTCATAATTTCTGAAAAAACAACAATTACGTGTTATATGATTGGCAATAATGTTTTATTTTTAACAGTTAGCATTGAATAAGTTGAATATAGTCGGTGAAGAGGAAGATAATCTGAACAGGAGTTCATCATTAAATTGAAAACGTTACAATATTAAAATATGTGAATTCAGTATTTCTCAATGTTGAAGACCAAGACCATACTTACCGGATAATAGAATTCATTTCCTTCATATGAAAACCTTGAGGTTTGTTCTTATTTTATTGTAATATTTATGTTCGGAAATTGTCCAACTTTAATCGAACTTTCTCAAAGGAATTCCTTCAATTTAGAATATTTTTATTAGTTGAAAAGTTCGTTCTTTAATGTGTTCAATACATGAACAGGAAAGCCCCAGCATCAATGAAAATTGTCACTGGAAACATGTTTCTCTAAAAACAACAAGGTATTCACAGTAAAAGGAAACCTTTAAGTAGGAAAAGGATTTGCACGGTTTACTAAAGTAATTTTGAAGTGAATGATTAAAATGGAAAAACGGAACTTTGTCTTGATTATGTCACTTTTTAATATAAAATATGAATTTTTGAATTATAGTTACCAATGAATATCAAATTACCTAAACCCACCAATTAATATAAAATTAGTGTTATTCGTAAAATTTCTCTGTTCATTGGGTATATAACAATTGTTTAGCAAAATCTTAGCTTTGTCAGATTTTATAATGCATCAGGTGATATTAAAGATTGAATTAAGATTTGCCGAATGAATATGGTGATATAT
This sequence comes from Harmonia axyridis, assembly GCF_914767665.1. NCBI lineage: Eukaryota > Metazoa > Arthropoda > Insecta > Coleoptera > Coccinellidae > Harmonia > Harmonia axyridis. The sequence goes on along the minus strand of NC_059502.1, from coordinate 51,896,446 downwards.
ATAACTCTTTAAAAAGGGGGGTGTGTAAAGTGAACTCATCAGGAGTTTGGGGAAATCCAGTGTCAAGTTCCAATTTACAACAGAGAAACCTCTTATATGATTTCCGTAGTTTTAGACAAAAAACCGATTAGACAATGGCTAGAAAGCTCTGAATTTTTTTAACGGTCATAGCACTGCACTAGAATTTAGTTATTAAAATATGACGAAGCTACTACATAGTTCAATTATAGTTGGTTATGTACTCAATAAACAAAAGAAATTGAGAAAAACATCCAATCAAGTAAAAACCGGTTCAGTTGAATTGGTTATTTTACATTTTGTATGTAAAAAAGAATTTCTAATTAACGTCATTACTGCCAACCACAACTACGTGTTTAAGTAAAATTTTAGATTTTTTTTTTTTTTTAACTCACGTGTCTCCAATTTCTCTCCGTGCCTTCAGGTAACTTCTTCCATCGTTTAACCAGCAAAACACAAGCGTTGCATATTTCACCTTGTCTGGGGGTCGACAATTTGAAACATTCCAAGAAATCCTCTTCATACTTTTTGCTATCGGTAAACCTTGAACTACAAAAACAAAAATGTCAATATGAACCAAAATCATAATAAATTTGGGTATGAAAAGTTACAGTTACAGTATAACTATGCACGATGGAAGCTTCTAGTAAATAATTTTATACTATTCTTTCAACGTCAACTAGCAAATATTCTGATTACTGAAATTACGAATTTCTTAAATTAAATTGTTTTGAATGTGTAAGATTTTGTATTTATCCTCCTAATTTAAATGGGTAGTATTCTTTAGAAACGGAAGTTAACAAGCTATGATCTCCTAACCTTATAGACTAAATTGAATGCAACATGACAGAAACCTTGAAGTTTTTAAGTGACACCAAAATTCAATGAAAACAACATCAATATAAGGTATACGAAGAAGTGATTATATTTACCTGCTAGATTTCGCTTTACAAATGCAACAACCAGTAGTCGAGCGATAAACCTTAGGTCTATGAAAGGAAAACATTTTAAGGCAGGGATTGTAGCTCTACAACTAGGTTTAAAATCTAAAAAAAAATAAAAAAAGCATTAGGCTTGTAAATGGAAACGGAACAGAATAAAGTGCAATTAATATCAACTATATTATATACATATAATATAATATTAACTATAATATATTGGCGATATGCAGTGGGCAAGTACTGAAGTACATTACAACGCTTACTTTCAAAAAAAATTTTTTTTTAGTAATTATATAGGGTGTCCCATAAAAAAATTCCACCTTAATATTTCGACTTGGTTTAGCCAAACATGATGTTGAGAGGCATGTTCATCGGACATACAAGAAATATCGGAACCACATTTAATTCCTTATCTTAGGACACTCCAAAACCCAACTTTCCAACAGGATAATGCCCTACCACATGTAACTAAAGTACTGTAGGACTACTTTGAGCATTATCGAATAAATTTGATGTCATGGCCACCACGAACTACGGATTTGTCCCCAATCGAACAAAACAATTTACCACAGACAGCTCAAATTCTGGTTGTGTATCACGTGTTTATGTCTGTGTGCATATCCTTGTAAGAATGTCAACTTCTCATAAGATTTAAACGAAATTTGGTAAAGGAATTCTGTTTGGGCAATAAATGGTCCTAGTGGATACAAAAAATACTAATAACAGCGTGCGCGTTGGGCATGCGCAAAAGTGAATTACTCGGGATCTTCATATCTCGAGTTCAACTTCCGATTTTGAAGAAAGTTTGTATGGATATTCACAATGGGATATTAATGGTTTCACGGGAATTTCAGCAGGAGCTGAAAAATCAAATATACGTCGTAAATTAGAAGTTCCTTAAGATGATATTGTTACAAGACAGAAAAAGGAGCATAGTGCCACACCCATTGGTAGTGTATTTTCATTCGAGTTGTAAGCAGTGTATTTCGTCATTATTTTAAGAACTCAGAAATGTTTACTCGCATCATTTCAGTTACTATCAGAAAGATTAAATCAAAACAAATTAGTTATTTACGAGCTCCTTTTGAAGTAAATATAGCAATCAGTTCATACTTCTTGAGACTAAATTAGATTCTGATAAATTATAATCATACCTTACCTGATCACTGATTATACAAAGATTCGTCACAATCGAATAATATGTCCTCCAAAATCATATCGAAGAGAAACAAATTGATAATAGCAATAAACGCATAGGATTCTCGCGCGATGTCAACAAACACATAAAATGGTTGAGTTCCCAAAGATTCCTGACCTTCACAACATTGAGGTGCATCCCTTTCTCACGATAAGAGGTTATAAGTTGATTCCTTATCGGAAATAATAAACAGTTCCGATAATCGGTAAAGAGTTTTTTTTTTAAATCAATATATTTTCCGACGAACAGAGATATATATTAATATATTCTCCGCGTTGTTCGCTAATAATTCCTTTTTCTGAATGGTCACAATTCACAATAGTAAGTTTGAAAAAAATACCAGGCTTTGGTAAATGAAATGCAATACTGTCCAATACTGTGTTTTAATTATTTGACATTTCTTATGTCCTTTGTGTTCAGTAGATATACATTCAGATTTGGGTTTATATCCTTAGTTTATTTTTCTTTTTTTTTCTTCCTGCTGTTGAGAATAATCTGGGGGATATGTGGTTTCAACTAGACGGTGTCACATGCCGCATAGCTACCTCAAAATTGATTCATTGAAAAAAAAATTGGAGATGATATTATCTCAGAAATGGCCAATTACTTATTCTTCATAACACATTATGATTTTTTTTCTTTGATAATATGTCAAGTCACAAATTTATGCTGAGCAATTCAAAATCAATATTAAACTTACGTACTATTTATTGTAGAAATACAGCCAAATTGTCTCACTTATTGATTTATTTGATTTTTTTTTTTGATTTTCGATTTGCATCTTCGCTATTGGAAAACCATTAAGTTTTAATATTAGTTAAATTTCAAGAAACAACTTGTGCATTTTAAAATAAAAATAACAACCTATACGGGGTGATTAGACTTTCATGGAAAACTAATCATAATTTTTTGCTGAAAATATGCATGTTGGGGTTTGAAACAATGATCTTTCTCCATAAAATATTTTCAGATCTCTACAACTTCCTGTTATACCTTATACCGGAAACAGACCTTATTTTAAATAGCAAGTCCAGTGGGCCAAGTGGCATCAATAGATTAGCTGGGGGGAGGGGTTACCCTATACCTATAAGAGTTATTGAGGAAGAACTTGAAATGGGGAAAACCCGCAATTTTTAACTGAGTGAAATTAGTCTGTGATTTCCGGAAAAAAACTGAAAAAAGCTAAAATTCGATGTTGCCATAACTAAATTTGACATTACATGAGTTGTGATTAATTATTCGTTGGGACTGTTACCAAATCCATAAACCAATAAAATTCTCAATTACAGATAATTGACTAAAATACCACATTTAGTTATGGGAACATCGAATCTTATTTTCTTTCTGTGTTTTCCGGAAGTCACAGACAACTCCACACATAAATTGCGGGGTTTCCTCATTCAAGTTCTTCTTCAATAACTCTTTAAGAGTTCATTTTAGATGTAAGGTTTGCTTGAGTAAACCCCCCCTTTTATACGTAGAATTGACTGAAAAATAAAAATACGGGTTCTAATTTGGAAATATTGAGTTTTGATATGAGATTTGAGGTATCCAAGTTATTTGATTTGAGTTATCCAAGTTCATGATCTTTTGATAACAACCCTGTTTATTTGTAGTCCAAACCGCAAACAGTATTTGCAAAATCAAAAAAGAAAAAGGTTTTTTCGAAAAAAAAATATTCTGCAAAAATATTCAAAAAAATGTGAGCCCCCGTCGCTACCATTTTTTTCATGAAAATCCCATTAACTCATGAACTGTTGATAGTTTTTACCCAAAATATGACATATTGCTGAAATTGTCATGAAAAAGCTATCTAATGATGCAAAAATATACTGGGTGTGCCATTTGAAATATGGAAGTAATAGCTAATCTGTTCTCGGTATAACCGGAAATTGTAGAGATCTGAAAATATTTTAGGGAGAAGGATCATTGCCTCAAACTCCTACATGTAAACGTTCAGCACAAAATTATGATTAGTTTTCCATGAACGTCTACTAGGTCATCTCAGTGAATCATCCTGTATTAGGATATTATACAAATTCTTCAAAAATTGTTTTCTTTTGAATTTTCATCAAAGAAGCAAAATTGCTCAGATTTCTTTTGAATTTAGCAAATAGTATTTATTAAGGTCAGTTTACAATCAAAGTAGGAATACGAAGACGTAGATTCCCATGCTTATTACATTGTTATTCACTGTTTGTTATTTTTGTATTGCACCGCAAACACTGATACAAAACGAAAACATCTATGTGTGGAATCAGTGGATAAAAACAAATAACAATGATATTGCACAAGAGATATTGTTTCAAACTCGAGAGCGATATCGGTTCAAGAGCACTAGTTGCTGCAGAATGGGCGACAAATGTTACAAGGAAACATAAAAAAATATATTCTACAGGGTGATTCGTTAATATGTCCAATATCTGAATTGTAGATTCTATACCTCAAAATACCATGATTTTTCCCATCATGCTTTATACAAATAACGCTGGTTTCCGATATACCGGGTGTTCAATGTTTAAATATGGATTTTGATTTTCACAATAATTTTTTACGTTGTTACAATTTCTATTTGAAAATCGACAATTTTGACGTTTTTGGGCATGAGGATTTCCCCTCTATTAGCAATCCAAATTAGAATTTTGCATTGGTAATAAAAGGACTTATCACTTTTTTGGAACTAATTCCTTTAGGAAACAAAAAAGCATATAAAATAACAAATGCTTGGAGAGTTATGTTTTTCTGATTACGATATACGCCCTTAATATTTATAGGCACCAAGCCATGAGAGAAAAACATTCTGCATTCAAATTGATCTAATTCGGATGAAATTGATCTTTTTATTGAAACTGATCAGAAAAGGTCGAAAGGCGAATTACAATTTCAACATTCAGAAGGTGTATTTGTCAAAACACGATAGGATTTTGGCATTTCAACTGATAATAAACGTGATGCGAGTTTTTCGAAAATAAAATATTTCGAAGTCCATTAGAATAATAATAATAACAATGTGCTCTTCGTATTTTCGGGATCAATTGAAACAAAAGTACAGACGAACAAAGGGCTTTGACACTGGTATTCGTATTAATAACTTTTCGACTATTCGAGAAGTTCAATGTCCGAGGCCACTTCGGTGTCTACCTGTTGGCCAACGGTATTTTGGTAAGTAGCATTTAAGTGATGACAAAAAAGGGTTCAAGACACCGGAACAATATTTTTTTTATTATTACTCAAATTACTGCGCGATTGTTTAACTTAAAGTAAGCCGGACTTTCCGAATTATGATAGGACAATTCCCCGTAGGGGATAGGTAGAAAACTGAAAAATAATTGAGGTTTGTTCAACAAAAAATTTTCGTAATACCATTAGTATTGAAGAAAAAAAAATGTTTACACATTTTCACGATTTTGGCGAAACTGTTTTGGAAGCTGATACATCCAATTAATTTGTCGTTAATATCTGACTCTCATAGAAGGCGCTAGTTTCACGGTTCATACCAAGTACATAGTATAGAACATAACTTTTTTGAGGTTATATTATTAATTAAAATTTCAAGTGAACTTTAACTGCATTCAATTTTACACCAAAAAGATACTCTCAGTGAAACTCGATGTACAATGTACCGTTTTCGGTAATAACTGATGCTGGTATAAAGTTATTATTTGTGAAGGGAGAGTGCAATGAAAAGAAAAACTTGAGAAAATCAAATTTTGTCATCCCGTATCTCGAAAATAAAGCGTTTGCGGGACCATTTTATAGGATTTTTTTTCAAAGTGACCGAGGATCTGTTATTTTCGTTTGTACCTCCAATCTAGGAAAAACCAATAGTAAATTGAAAACTGATGTCTTCACAAATAAATTGGAATTTGAATGAAACAGTTTTCGATGCGAATAACTAAGTTCAGTTCTTTGATAAGTGCAGTATTGGAATTTTGTGACAAAAATGATATAAAAAACCGAAAAAACGGGTAAGTATGTACCGACGAATGCAAAAATCACAAATGGCAAAACAAGAAGCGACGCCGACAAAGCGGATAGATAAAGAAAAATAATAAACCCAGTACCTCCCCATTTCTACGCCCTTGTTCTGTACTAGTACTTGTACTCCATTTCGGATAAAATCGATTTTTTTCAAGAATACGCTCTATTAGTGATGATGTCACACGCCGCCATTTTAGTTCTCCTGTCGGTGTTCGGAATCCAAACAAACAAACTGTTATTCAAATTAGTACGTTGTCGTTGAAGAAATTGGCTTATTTTGATAAATAAGGTTATTTAAGTAACGATTTTACTATTAATTGATAGACAGAAAGCACGAGATTAATGCCAGTAAGTTCGAACTTGAAGTTCAACTAATAAACACTGCTTTTTACAAAATCTGGGGAATGATACATGATTCAAACTTACTGGTATTAACCTCGTTACTTCTGTCTAGCAATTAATACTGAAATCGTTCCTCAAATACTCTTATTTATGAAAATAAGCCAATTCCTTCAACGACACCGTACTAATTTGAATGACAATTTATTTGTTTGGATTCCGAACACTGACAGGAGAACCAAAAATGGCGGTGTGTGACGTCACACTAATAGAGCGTATACCCCAAATTTTTAAAAATAAATGAAGCGTCTTCGTGCTACGTCGCTACGACCTCCATACTGCAGGGAAATTTCGTACTTCTGGTATCTTAAGGCATCTTGGCATCTAAACGTTTCACTAAAATCTGCATAGTAATCCAACAAGTTACGGATTAGCGCTAATCACGCATTCGCTCAATTCTTGTCCGATCAAGTTGTTACTTGAAGGAACGCCCTCGTATTCCACCTTGAAATTGAAAATATCCAACACTAACCTATCCTCGCGACGCGACACCCGTAAGCAGTTCTATTTATAGAGAAAACAGTCTACTTAGGGTTATGATTTCAAGTTCTCATTCATTCCATGTCGAACAACCAGACAGATCCTGAACCATCCGACTATCCGAGTAACTGGTCAAGAGCTTATCATTTTAGAGATTCTCTTGCAATAGTAGATTATGTATCGGGTGTCCCAAATTTGTCGTCTAGTGAGGGGATTCAGAATTAGAGGTGTTTGGGACACCTGTGCCTATATAAAAAAACAGTAGACAAATTTTGATGACCCACAATATACTATTTTCTACCGAAATAATAAAGGTGCAATAAGTGGGGAAAGTCCAACTTTTTTCGAGAGTGTGGAAAACGAGCGAGAAAATGACTTTTCCTACAACTGCTATGAAAAGTAGCGTATTCTTCATAGCTTACTCAATTTCAAAACTATGTATTGCTCATACTGTGGGAAATATTATTTCTCACGGCACTTTGCCTACACCCCGCTTGGTAGACCAATGAAATTGGGTTTTTGAGTCGTTTCTATGGAAACGAAATAAATTAGCACATACTGTCAACGAAGGCCATTTTGATTTGAATCAAGTCCATTATTTGAATTATTGAAATTTGTGCAGTTGTAGGAAAAGTATAGTGTGCAACATGTGGAGAAAGTTCTTTTCTCGCCTTTCAGGCTCGTGCCACAAACTTCCACACTCGCGAGAAAAGTTGGACTTTCCCCACTTGTTGCACAATATACTATTCTCCACATGTTGCACACTACACTTATCCTACAACTGCACAAATTTCAATAATTCAAGTAATGGACTTGATTCAAATCAAAATGGCCTTCGTTGACAGTATGTGCTAATTTATTGCGTTTCCATAGAAACGACTCAAAAACCCAATTTCATTGGTCTACCAAGGGAGGTGTGGGCAAAGTGCCGTGAGAAATAATATTTCTCACAGTATGAGTAATACATAGTTTTGAAATTGAGAAAGCTATGAAGAATACGCTACTTTTCATAGCAGTTGTAGGAAAAAGTAATTTTTCTGGGCCGGGAAAGTGCGTTGCGTGGCGACGGATCAGAATAGAGTATTTTGTGGTATAAATTTGTTCCCAGAAAGGATTTCAGAAATGAAAAGTTGTCCCAAAAACGATCTCAAAAATCACGTAGTACTCTTATCACAGAAACGGTGTAGAAGCGATCCTCAAACCCGTTGTTCTACTTGAAGACAAGTCGCCGGTATGCAAGTGCAAGTCTAAATTTAGCCCCACTCATCTTTTGTGCACCCGGCGACGGGATTTGGAACTCGGTGGCAATCGACGCGATCCGAGGTGATGCTAATTGAATTTGTCGCTGAAAACGATTCGACTCGACCACGAATTACGAGGACAGGCTTCTACAAGATTCAGCGCGTAATAATCTTTAAAAAAAAACAGAATATTATTCAATAAGAAGGAGAAATATCACTTTTCATGGCGAGCTGTGCTTACCTACCGGAAGTAGTGAGGCGGGCAATTGAAGGCGAGCTTTGAAAAGTCACTTCCCCTCCGAATGAAATATGTTATTTTTTCAAACGTTTTGAAATTGATAATAATCTAGAGTTCCTACTTTAAATAAGATTTATGTTATCTAAGATGCATAGAAAACCTGGTGTGTCTACTTAAACCTGTAAAACTTTCAGACAAAACGGGAGATTTTTCAGATTCATACCTATTTCATTTCGAGAGATCGCGTCTGTTTCAGATGGCGCATACATCGTTTGACATTTCTCTCGATTTTATATTCTATGCTCGTGACTATCTTCTATACTCTGTCATTAGATTCCATTCTTTTCATTAAAATTTCGATAGAAACTGAATTGTTATTTATTGTGAAAGTTTGCAGTGTCTAAAATTAGTATATCATTCTTAAACGACACCAGGCAGATAGCAAGAATTCGAAAATTTCTGAAGAGCGCCATCTTACAGAACTCTGGTTAAGCAGAACACCAAAACAACAGGTGGATATCTCTAAAAGACTGAAACACAATCGAATCAGTACACACACCAGGTTTTCTATGCATCTTAATAGACATGAAGTATAATAGTTGATTGTTATTATAGCTAGCAACAATTCTCCCTACGGCTGACGGAAAAGTATGTAATTCATCGTTGGCATAGCAACACTTTTCCCAACGGCCGGCGGAGGAAAAGTAGAACTTTTCAATGATCTTGTCAGAGTTATTTAAATTATGGTTAAAGCCGAACTCTTACAAAAAATTGGGTTAGTTACACCTTTTTCAACTAAAAAACGGCTGGATCGATTTTCTTGATGATTTTTTCTCTGTTGGATTTATTTGTTTTTTTTAGAAAAAATAATACGCCAGCATATTTATCTATAATCAAATCATTGCTACAATTCGTATTAGATTTAGAACAAAAAGGTCTTTGCGCTTCTTCTCTAGGATACACCATTCCTCAATGCAAAATTGAAAATCGTTTGATATAAAAAATACTCGAGTATAGCAATCGAAAAATTAATTTTATTACATCAAAAAGCTCTTCAAATTACAAGAATTGTTGGAAGGCCATTAGTGTTACATTCTTTTATACTTTCAGCCTATGGTGAAGCTATTACAAGTATTTGTAGACACACAGACTGAAAGACAGACTCGAAAATCGTTAACAATGGTCTAAAATACATTTTGTTCGTCTATATTGATCACCAAGCTACCTTTACTCTCGGTACAATCGCAAACGATATTCCAAGTTAACAACAACCTCAGCTCAAGGTGGAACCCGCTAATGAGGTTCAATTGTAGGGTTCTGCCTGCAGTTGCAGTGTCACTTTAGCGTACGCGACAGATTTCGTTGGTATCAACGTGCTAACAGCGACAGACCAGCCGAAATTCTTATTTCCAAGCGCACCCGCTCTTTGGGGTGAATAACCTCGAGGATCCACGCGCGCGACACACACATACCCGATCGATGGCACGTATACCATCCACCATAAGCGCGCGAAAGATAGCGCCACCATTACAATACACAAGAACCCTTTGGAACCCAATTGGACAATAGAATTAACACCAATTTATATTTTTCAGTTAAATTTCATTCTCTGGTTGCATTCAGCCTCACCAAAGACTAAAAAAATTATAGAATATAGAACAATATACATGCTGGCAATTCTATGAATTCAACTATTGGTATAAAATAACAAGATTCTAAATGTAACCGAGAGGTTGGCAACCACATCAAAGAATAATAATTCATCCCTGAGGTCATTTTTTACAGTAATGAAAAATTCAAAGGTCTTGATAAATTAGTACACAAATGCATTAATTCTTATTACAAATGAATTATTGTCAAAGTGTTTCTCGAAAATATCACAGAATCAAAATTCTTCAATCTGATTCAGAAAAATATCATAGAATAATACAGGACCTAAGTAGCAAATCTAATTAGAAATTTTACGTCAATTAATAGTACAAGAAACGTTATAAAAGTTCGGATACCTACATCTTAAATAATAACAATGATTTATTCATCCGAAATAATCATTTATATCATCATTACGATATCAAGTTCAATCAAATGAAAATTACGAAAAATATGGAAAGTGACCTAGGAGATAAAATGTACATAGCTACTTGAAATACTCAATATACAAATTAGACATTATCATAAGATATGAAAATTTGTTGCTCGGGAAGCAACAAGCAAATTTTGAAACGGTAGGAATTAATTTATTTGGGTATTTGAAAGGGACTCATCAACAGTTACCGAACAGACTAACTTTCTATTTCAACGAAAAATATGTCAAGATCACAGGAGAATTTTGGACAAGGTTGAATGGGAAGACATTTATGTAGAAAAAATTATTACTATAAACGAAATTATAAATGAAAACTTTTTTTAATTTTGAATTTTTGGAGATGCACGTTTAATAGAAGAGAAAGCCAGAGCCTACGTGATGATAATATCTGCGAGCTGTTGCTCTGAAATTGGGTGCAAACTGCAAGAGCATGCCGACAAGAAAAATATTTGACAGTAAGTAAAGGAATATCCTTTGTATTATATAAATATCTTCGACTTGGACCAAAACATTTCTCGAAAGAAATGACCTGATTGCAATGTTCTTTAGAAGTTTCGCCACTAAACGCTTTCATGCCGAGAGACGCCAATGAAAAGTCCATTATTATAAATGATTTGCTAAGTTTTTTAGTGTGACAGTAAGTAAAATGAATATAAATACCTTTCAGCGATCAATTACAGTAAAAACCAACAATTAGTCGGCTATAATTCAATAATATATCGAAAAATAAAATAAGCGAATACACTCACCAACACAACACAGGTGACGGCTAAAATCACAGATGATTACTGCGCATATGTTACTGCGCTGATGTCGAAACAAGTTACTCTTTGTAAATAAATGTTGGTGCATATTACAAGATTCATAGTACAAAACTATTAGAAATTAAAAAAACCTTTAAAATATGATAAATATTCTATATGCAAGTAGTAATTTTTATACTAAGTCAACTAACTAAAAGTTCAAGAAGCTTTGTTTTGACTTTATTATGTTAAAGATCTGTTGAAAAACACTTCCGGTTGAGTATTCAAATTTTAAATGAACATTTTTAGCCGTGTTGTTTTTAGTAGAAAAAATTACAAACTCAGACTGCTACTGGACAAAAAATCATATTAGAGATTTAAATGAATAAAGAATGAAATACGAAAATTTTTAGTTTTCACTTTCAAGTGGAAGCAATGAAAACATTAATTGTTTTGACAAATCTTGACAGTGACATTTCATTAATCATGAATCTTAAATGTCATACCATACATCCCAAGAAAAATAATTTTTAAATTATAAAATTTATATACACTCATTATCCAGTGTAATATGAACTAATTTGAGTATATTCTCAACTTTTGTTTGAGATCAGTGAACAATTTGTAATGATCAATCTAATTATCGCAAACAGAATCTAATAAGAAAATGAATAATTCAACTAATTCAGTTAGTTATTTAAATTTCAAAGTTGTCCTTTTAGGAGAAGGATGCGTTGGAAAAACTAGCTTAGTTCTTAGATATGTTGAAGATAAATTCAATAATAATCATATAAGTACAATTCAAGTGAGTATAAATTATTGTTTATACTCTTATGTATTTAATGTTCTGAAATTTATAGGCATCATTTCTCAACAAGAAACTGAATATTGATGGAAAGAGAGTAAATTTAGCAATATGGGATACAGCTGGTCAAGAGAAATTTCATGCACTTGGTCCCATATATTATCGTTCATCAAATGGAGCCGTTTTAGTTTACGATATTACAGATGAAGATTCTTTCCAGAAAGTGAAATGTTGGGTCAAGGAACTGAGGAAAATGTTGGGCACCGATATTTGTCTGATCATAGTAGGAAATAAGACTGATTTAGAAAAAGATAGACATGTTAATTTTGAAGAAGCGAAAACGTAAGTAAAATATTTTTTTTAACTACTTAAAATGCCTTTTGCTAATTTTCAGGTATGCTGCTAATGTTGGGGCTGAGTATTTCGAAACATCTGCCAAACTTAATCAGGGAGTAGAAGATATGTTTTTTACATTGACTGAAAAAATGATGGAAGCTCATCAGCAAAAAATGTCTAAGACAACATCCCTCAACAGACAAAATTCTCAGAGAAATAATATATTAGTGGTAGAAGATGATCAAGTAGAGCAAACTCAGAAAAATTGCTGTGGGAGTTCCTAAGCCTGATGCAATATTTATTATATTACCATCATTATGAAATATATTTGGAAATTTTAAGATAATTTTAATACACTATTGGTTTCTATCGTTCATTTATATCGATATCTCCATACATTTTTTTAATTTTAAAATCATAAATGGCCTTATGTCATCGTATTTCTGCATTTCAATAATCTTAAATAATATTAATGAATTAACCCTATTCAATAATATCTGCTGGATTATTATAATAACTCATTTGAGCTTATAGATTTCGTTTTTCCTTTTCGGATGAAAATTCCTCATGTTAGTACTTGAAATGAGTTTTAAATTATGTTATGTAAAATAATAAATAAAATCTATTACTTTTATTTGAAAAGTTGAAGATAAATAAATGGTACAAGAGCAAATCTTGCAATTATGTAAATAGATTATTTCGAATTGTATTCAAGACTTAATTTTGTCTAAAATAATTGGTAACAAAGTTAATTTTTACGTTTTGTAAATAAAGCAACATTGATATTTATATGGAATTTATTTGTGATGTTATTGTTCTTTAGCCTATTAAATTTTTTTGGTTGAATGATTTTTTTTATTGCCACCATCAGATTCTAAAATTATAATAGTTAATTCATATGGATTGAATTTTTCACTCAATGACTCTGAAATATGTATATTAAAATGTTTGTACTGATGAAGATATGTATAGCTTTCAATATATATTAAGTCTTAGTGAATTATCTCTAGCACATTCTGAAATTTGAATCTATATATCCGATTTTGCTTGAATTCTGCGTTTATATGAAGTTCATTGATAAAGTGTGTCATTCCCAAATTTGATTGCATTTCTGTCTATGTGTTTGCAAATCCTTGTAACAGCCATAATTTCTATAATTTTCATCCAATTTCAATGAAATTTGGAATGGATATCTAATTTGGGAAGTCAGTGATCCCTAAGGAATTTCAGCCTTTCTAGCTTGACATGAATATTGGAATTAGGTCGTAATAAATTGAACACTTGAATATAAGATGTACAAACGTGACATTCCCAAAACCTTTAGGAATTCCAGATCTTTTGAATGTACAAAGGAGAAGGATACATAGTGCCAAGTCCATTGGCAGAATATTTTATTTCTTATATTCTCTAAATCACATTAATAGTTGATGAATAATAAAATGAAGATTTCGGACACTTAATGGGTAGAAAAATTTACCCTTTCATTCCGCTGCAAAACTGATAAAATTTGCTATATGGCAATGGACCGTGGGACAAATTTTAATCTCCATAACTCACTTTCAAATTGAGCAGTAATTTTCATAATTCTCAAATCAATTTATTGAAACAGCCTTCAGGATAAAAATCTGACTTTTTTCCTAACAGCAATCTATGCCAAATCAAGTTGATACTGACTGATTTAAAATATATTCATTTCACACATAAAAAGAGTAAATTGAATCAGTGCAAAAAAAATTTTCAGAAATACTTCAATTTAATTGCAATATAAGTGAACATACAAGAAAATATAAAAGTACAAATTAAAGTATGAAAAAGAATATTTAAAGTATTCGAGACAAAACAAAACACATCATAATTCATTGATTAAATTGGATAAACCTTCAGCTATAGTTTTTCAACGGATGAGCAATGGATTTTTTTCAACAAGGAGAACTTTCAGCTTTTCTCTAAAATTCATAAATTTTAGAAAACGCTATGGTACAGTTTTCTTTCATTTGGGTAAAATATTTTTAGTTTACAAATAATTGACATAAAAAAATGAGTTTCTGGCGATTTTTGCAACTCTGACATCACAATAATTGAAGAAATCAATCCCTTCATTTTACATATTCAAGATAATTAAAAATCTCCAATTTGTACAAGGCCATGGCACATTTCTACAAGTGATTTCAGTCCAATTTGTATAAACGTTCAATTGAGTTACATCTCAATACAGCAATTTTCATAATTTTTTAATTAATTTATTGTAATAACCTTCAAGAAAATAACTATGTTCTGAATTTTTTCAGTGTTCAGTTCTAAATCATTTGAAACAATAATTGACTTCATCTTCATTGCATTCTATGTGAAAACCGAAGTTGTTACTGACTGATTAAAAATATGTTAATTACACACTTATAAGGAGTAATTTGAATCAGTAAAAAAATAGAGAATTTGAAATACTTCAGTAATACACACGATTTAATTGTAATTTGAGTTTACACACAATATAATATAAAAGTACAAATTTAAGTATGAAAAGGAATATTCAAAGTTCTTGAGACAAAACAAAATATATCTGTTAATTCTTCGATTAACTTGGATGTTGGTTTTCCACTACCATGTCCAGCTTTGGTTTCCACACGTATGAGCAATGGATTTTTTTGATGCGGAGAACCTCCAGCTTTCCTCTGCAATTCAGCAATAAATTTCAGAGAATGCAATGGTACAACTCTATCATCATGATCGGCCGTCAACAAAAGTGTTGGAGGATACTGTTTTTCTTCATTTGGCTCAAAGATATTATGTAGTGGAGAATACTTAATGAGATAACTGAATTGCTCTTCAATAGATGCACATCCATAATCAGTCTTCCAGGCGTGACCAATGGTAAATTTATGGTAACGCAGCATATCTAAAACTCCTACTTGGCAAATCGCTGCACCAAATAGTTCAGGCGCCTGATTGATACAAGCAGCTATTAGAAGGCCACCATTGGAACCTCCTTGAATTACAATATTTTTATTATTTGTATAATTTTTTTCAATTAAGTACTTTGCTGCATATTGAAAATCATCAAAACAGTTTTGCTTATTGCCAAAACGACCTCCATCGTGCCATTTGTCTCCATACTCTCCACCACCACGAATATTAGCTAGTGCATAAATTCCTCTAAAGTTATCAGTGAAAATCAATTTTGAGACTCCGAAAGATGGGGTCAAACTCACGTTGAAACCCCCATAACCATACAACCAAACCGGTGTATCGCCAGATGGATTATCTAATTTTCCTTTTCGAGCAACCAAAAACATTGGAATTTTGGTTCCATCTTTACTATCGTAAAATACTTGTCTGGTTTCATAATTATTTCTTTCGAAATCTCCAACAACAGTTTCATGATACACTTTCACTTTGATATCGTCTCCGTCAAAATCGACCTGATAGATGATATTAGGTGTTAAATATGAACAAAAGCTGTAAAACATCTGATTATGATCTCTTTTGCAGGAAATATGCATAATTGTTCCAAGTTCCAATTCGAATTCATGCACTAATTTTCCTGTGGTAATTTCATATAAATGTAAGATATGCTTTACATCATGAAGTTTGGATACAACAAAATATTTATTGTCTACTGTTTCTATATCATCAATAACATCTTTTTCATGTTGAGGAACTATAACTTTCCAATTTTCTTCAGTACAATTTTTCAAATCAATAGCTATAATATGATAGTTCGGTGCATTTCTATTGGTTTTGAAGTAAAAGATATCATCATTATTAGTGATGTACTCATAATCGGCATTGAAAGTTTCTACAATTGGCTGAAGAGATATTTCCCCTGTGATCTCTTTTCCTTTTTCCAGTTTCCCAATGTAGAGCAAGTTATTCTTACAACCTTTTACTGGCGATATAACTAAGTAATTACCACAATAACTAACAGTAGCTCCCATTCTCAAATGAGGATCATCGAACTTTACCACAACAACATCTTGATCCTGGTTGGTACCAAGTTTATGATAATACAATTTTTGATTTTCACTTGAATCTATCTCTGTACCATCAGATTTCTTTTGATCTAAGTAACCACCATAGAAAAAGCCAACATTATCTTTCATCCATGTTAAAGAAGAATACCTGACCTTCTTAAGAACTTCACTATAATCCTTACCAGTTTCAACATCACGAAATCTTACTTCAATCCAATCTGAACCACTCTTACTTAAACCATAAGCAAAGGTATTTCCATCATCTGAGAAAGCACTGGATTGTAGAGCTACTGTTCCATCTTGGGACAAGGTATTTGGATCAAGAAAAACGTCTCCTTCACTATGTAATTTGTCCATTTTATATATAACACTTTGATTTTGTAAACCACTATTCCTGTACTGAAAATAATAAGATCCACGACGATAAGGATTAGAAACTTTACGATAATTCCATAGCTTAGTAATTTTACTTCTTATAGCTTCTTTGTATTGGCAACCATTTAAGAAAGGTATGGTTACATTATTTTGTTCTTCAATATACTTCTTTGTGTCTGGAGAATTTGGACTTTCTAGCCATCTATAAGGATCTCTGATTTCAGTACCAAAAAAATCTTCAAGCAAACAGTCCATTCGCTCTGCTCGAGGATAAGTAAATGTAGTGCTCATTTTTGTTAAGGTTTTATCCACAACCCTCAAATCAGCGAATAATCTCTTAGTAAGGTTACTGAGGTAGTTAATTTTCATTCGGTGAACAACATACAAGTCTCTAAGGTAACACTGGTAATAGTTAAACCATTTATTTAATTATTGATAAGTATTTAAGTTTGGTGAAATAAAGCCTTTGTGTAATGGTTTAATCTTTCAAGAGATGAAAGGAGAAAGATGAAATGACAAAAACTGAAGTTGTCATTAGCAGCGCGCATGATTTTTTTGCTGTTTCATATGTCTACGAATCAGGTGTTTGAAAAAATGAAATGTTGAATTCTGGTTAAAAATAAATAGTTTAGGTGGGGTAAAATAATAACAGTATTACTTTTTTTGTAATTATAATTATAAATAAATATATTTATTCATATTATTGTTCACTGCAAAAAAAAACAACATACACATAAATATGCCTGAAAACAACGAAAATTTATTATCTCGACGTTTGAATAAAGTTCTAGAATCACGATTTGAAAATGATAAGGTAAATATCAGTTATTTTAATCCTAAACATAGTTCTTATATCCCAATATGCTTTTAATTTAAACTACCATACTAATGATTTCAGGATACACTGGATGCTCTTAAGCAACTATCTACATTTTATAAGGAAAATACAATTCAGGCAAGGAGAAATCTCAGGAGTCAAATAGAAAAACAAAGCCTTGAAATCAATGAAAACTTCTTGTCTTCTTTCCGAGAAGTCAAGGATTCCTTCGATTCAGTTTATAAAGACATAATGGAGATTAATAAACAGCTTCAAGAAATGACAACAAAAGTACAGAACACCAAAACACATACCAGGAAATTGTTGGATCAAACCAGCAGTTTACAAAACGATGGGTATGAATCAATAGATATTAATATTTTACCAAAAAATTTAATGGTTTTTATTTTATTTCAGTTTAAATAATGAAATCCAACAAGTAATTGTTAAAGCATTTTTAAAAACATTTCAGTTAACACCTGATGAAATTCTTATACTACATGGTAATAAACAGAATCGGAATTCACCAATAACAAAAGAAATATTCAGTGTTTTGGATAAAGTTCATAATATTCATGAAAATTGTAAATTGTTGATGCAAACTGGACACCAAACTTTAGCTCTTGATATAATGGAGCAAATGACTTTACATCAGGTAAATGAGAGATATAATCAGTAGTATTACTACATAAATGATATGTCTGTGGATATACATCACGAGTATGCATGACAAGTAGTTTTTTTTCAAGCAACTCTGTTGCTGAGATAAATTCTAACGACTGGAATTTTGGTAGACTATTTTACAAAGGGAAAGATAAAAAATTATAATGATATAATTTTGCAGAAATTAAGTTTAGTGAGTTTTCTTCTAGTTAGAACCCAATTCATCAAATATTTTCTGTATTGCATTGAATTTTATTTTTCCACAGAAAGCATTACTGTCGTAACTATTGTTGTATTTTTTATGTCTATTTTTATGTGGGAGACAAATTTATTATTTAAAAAAAACTCTATACTAGGAAGGAGCTTTGGAAAGGATGTACAGATGGACACAAAATTATTGCAGAAATATTGATCATCCAGATTACACAGAAATAGTGACTCTAACAATGGAAAGACTACAAGAAAGAAAAGTATTATTTGAGTAAGTACATGTTATTATTTTAAATCATTCAAATCAATTTGGTTCAGTTGAAAATGATAAATAAGTTTCGCTCTGGTTTGTGTACTGTTCTGAAATTTCCGCTTGTATTTCAGAGTATCGTGATAAAACATTATCACGTTAAATTTAATTTAAGGTTTATTCAGATTATTGTGCAATGTTGCATTGGTAACATACCATGGTGAATCATGCATAGCATGAAGATTGAGCTCTTTGAATGATATTTATAGTAGATTTGCTGGAGCATTCCCCTAGTTCAATGTCGTAAGTCCATATTGCTTTAATCTCTGATTCTTCCCAACTTGTTTCCTTCTTTTATGTTGATGGTGTTGTTTCCAACTTAGTTTTTCGTCTAGATATTTGGTTCAAGTATCATACTGATGACATTTGCTACATGCTGCATAGAATTATTATTGATTTTGACTGCACGACACTTTCCTTTTCTCAATGTGGATGTTACCTGGTTCAATTTTGACTCTTAAAGTTCATTTTCCATCTTTCAAACCATTTTTGAAGCAAGTATAGGTGATTTAAACTGCATGTCTAGGTGATGCTACTGCAGGATGTCCAGCACTAGCTAGTATGTGTGTGTCATCAGCACATCATCGGATCTGTTGTGGTCTATTATGTCAGTTGTGGACAGGTCCGCAGGGTATAAGAGGTAGAGTAGGGGGCCCAGTACATTCCCCTGGGGCACACCTGTTTCAATTGGTTGGAATATTCGCCATTGAATTTTGTGTTGAAGATGCGATCTCTTAGGTGAGATTTTAACAGTAAGAAGTAGGATGGGAGCTTTTCCTAAATTTTGTTAAGAAGGTTTTCATGCCAAACCCTATCAAATGCCTAGCTCATATTAAAAAATGCCTGTTAATCTAGTGTACTGCCCTGTGGAATTTTTGGATGGTTGAGTGGTGCTGGCTCAACTAATCTGGTTCCACATTTATTATTCCAATAATTTTCTGGTAAATCTGATTTTACAGGATTTTGTGCAGAATTGTCAAGAAACTTATAGGCCGATAAGATGAGACATCGTTAGGGTTTTCTTTGGTAAATCAGCTTTTCCAAGGTTTTGGATGAAATTGGCAACTGTTTTATAGGCATATAGGATAATATTATGAGGATTTTTGCCTGGTTTTGGTATTATAATAATTTCCGATGGTTTGAATTGCTTAAGCCAATTGAAAAAGAATATAATATTTTTACACTCTCTTTTGGCAATTTCTTCAGCATTTTTGCTGTTATTTTATCTGAGCCTTATGAGTGGAGAACTAGGAATCATATTGCCTCCCACATTGCCAGTGTATTATTTTTTTGGTTATATTATTTGGATTTTATGTAGGATTCCCACGGAATAGTCTTTATTGAGAAATAAACACAGACATATACATCATTAACATCTTCTGTCGTCAATTCATACAGTTAAAATGATACATTAAAACATTAAATCTGTGAAAAAAAACACACGGCAACAAATTTATTATGCATTGAAAAAAATCTAATTGTCTATAGTTTTCACTATTTACAACTTATTCTGTTAGATAGTTGTTTGTACCAATAGTACCTATGAAAATTAAGTTATTTGTTTAAGAAATCTTGCTTCAAAACTTGGATATAAATTTTATTTCTTCAAAAAAAATAACACATACAAGTTCAATTATCAAGTATCTTACCTTATTTGACATTTCTCTGAAACAACATTGAAACATTTATGCCTCTATATTAATCCATAACTTACAAACTCAATAGAGAAAGAAGATCTAGTGTAAAGGTCTTTAAATTCAGTGAGAACATATGATGAAATGTATTTTATTATAAATTTGTTATCCAAAATTGAACTGATTATGTTTTAACAAAATAATAAAGTATAATATAATTATCGGTGCCTCATGGCAACAAATTTTCATTTTCAAATTTCTTTCATTCACTACGCAAAGCATAAAATGAAATTTTCAAAGAATTGATAGCAACAAAAAATTTTTTTTTTTCAGATACATTTTAGAAGAATATTGTATTGCCAGGAGAGATGTTCTTGTTGGGGATTTTATAAATGCATTGACTCGCGGGGGCCCATCTGGAAAACCAGCTCCTATAGAAACTAGGTCACATGATCCCCAAATTTATATAACAGACATGCTGGTTTGGTTAAATAAGTCGATCCCTATTGAAAAAAACAATATAGATATGCTTGTCTCTCGTTGTAAACAAACGGAAGGTAATTTTGGGAGTGAAATTTTTGCATATATCGTTATACTGCATAAATTTTGATGTAAAGCAACTAATAGCTATTTCCTCTCATAGAACTATCGAATGCTTTGAATAAAGCACTAAACAGTATTTGTGAAGGAATATGTCAAACACTAAAGGTTAGAGTGGATAAAATTCTCAATACTGTCAACAATGCTGCTGTTATATACTCTGTCACAAATTTGATAAGATATTATAAAAAGTGTATTTGCAAGGTAATATACAAAACAAACAAAAATCAAATATAATAAGTGGCTTCATATAAAGAACTGTTTTTGCAGATAGTTCCAGCTGGTGCTCTTGAAATAACCCTAACGGAATTACAGAATTTCAGTGAAGAAACCTTTATGACCACTCTCAATCAACAAATCGGCAATATGTTAATAAGAATAGAAGCTCCCCAAAGAGATTTGTGTCCTACGCCTGCTATAACTCACATACTTGCCATTTTGAGGGACCTTCTATCTACAGCAAATATGAGTGAAGGCAGAGAGACAGATATGATGAGAGTAAGTCCCAAAAACTTTTTTTTTCTATTATTTTTATAGCGAATATTGTAATATAATACTGAAAGCTTTCACGATTGAACAGAGTTATGAAATTCCTGGCTTTTCAGCAGTGGTCTAATCAGTTTTCTACCTGACATTTCTTGGTCATATAGGGTTTTCCAATAAGAATTTTCGTTTTGATATTGAAAAAAAAAACTAGAATATTTTAAGAAGAATCAATGGATGATTATTTAATTTGCTGTCACATCTACGAATGCAGCACCATATCCTTTTATGAAACTTTCAATTACCAATTTGTACATTTGCGACTGTTGTCCTCGATAACTTCATGAATGCCATCTTTAAGGTCTTGAATTTATTGTGGAGCAGTGGCACAGACACAAGGTCTTGGTGGTCATTTATGATCACCTAGATAAATAATATGGCCAGAAAAATTTTCTTGCAAAATTGCAATTGTTTCGTTGCTTGTGTGGCAATTAACATTGTCCACAACAAATTCTTTCAATTCCTGTCATAAACAATCCTAATTCCCAAGAACGACGACCAATCGACAAACCTGGGTTTTCGTCAACAGCAGAAATATTCTTAGTTGTTTTGTGATCTATGACAGCAAAATGTTCACCATTTTTCTAGTGAATTTTAACAATTTCAATGCGTTGTTAAAGCGTGTATCGTTCGGTTCTTAGTAATGGCGTAGTTTTCACTTGTCAAATGTCAAAAGATAACAGCTAGAGAAGTGACAGCTGCCCAGATAGCGGGCTATTCAAAATTAAACCTCTTAGATTTTTTTTTTTTGATTTCAATTAAATTGTTAGAATAAAATATTGAATTCAGTATCACTCTTTAAACGGCGTATTAATATTATAATAACAACACAAACAAATAAAGTTGTTCCAATAGTTGGGATGTTTCATCACCTCCACTTCTGTTTGGTTTTATGTTTATTTATTTTTACTGGATAAACTCAAATTCAGAATTAGTACAAAAGAAAAAAAATTATAAATAATATACATCTACAAGACACGTTCCAGATAATGAACAAGAGATTGATTTAAGTATAAAAACTATCAATTAGCACTAAATTTTTTTCTTCAATAATTTATTTCAGACCTCATAATTATCATTTACATGTGTCACAATGTCAATGTATAAGAACGTAATATTTTAATTCCCTCTTTTGAAAATTCCTTTTTTGCTGTTATCTTATATGGGCCTGAAGATTTGTAGTTCGTTAGTATTTCTCTCAACATTTTATTGTTTTTGAACAATTGTTATGTCTCGCTTTCAAGGCTGTCATGTTTCTGAAGTTGGAAGCTCCGACAGGTTGAGATGTTGTGGGGAAAAAAAGTTTCAGCATGTAGAGCTAAGAGATCTGCATTCTTTTGGTCACTTTGTCCCCATGGGCCAGGTATTGGGGTTTGTTTCCTTATTGGTGGATCTGTTTTAATTAGTCTTAATTTCAAATTAATAGAAGGCATTCCCTTCAATAGGAGAGAAGAGACACCAATCGTCCATGGCATCTGATGAAAACAGATTTGGAGTTCTAGTACAGTTTTATCTTTTGTTATAGGACAATTTAATTTCAGATTGCCCAGAGTATATTAGAACCAACATTGAGGGCTGTAAATGAACAAGCATCAAGATTGCCTCCTACAGATATGGCTGTTTATCTATTGAATTGTATGTATTCGATGTATACATGTTTATCATTGTACGAGTTTATGGATGAGAGATTAGAAAGGCTCCAAGCGCAGTCGGATGCACAAATTGACACATTAACTTCCGAACAGGCTAGCTCGTTAGTGGCTAATTTGTCATTGGGCCCGATATATACTATATTGCAGGATCAGAGTCATGGTCCATTGTCTAGCATTCCCGGAATGGAACCAAGCAATCTACGAAAATTTTTGGTAAGTTTGTAGAGCAGCGCTTTTACATATTTTCTATTTTCTGAGAAATTTGAAATAACACAAATGGATCAATCTATTACAATACTTAATTCTTTAAATTGAAGAAATTCTTTTTCAGGATAAATTGGATTACCTGATTTCTACACCTGAGTCTTCATTGCTTCCTCAAATTAACTTATTGTCATCGTCCAAGCATAAACATGCCATACAAAAGAGGGCTTTTGATCTTCTTATAGCCATATACAAACAACTCTATGAAGGAATCAATAATCCATCGAATTTGTATGAAAATCCTCACCTAATTTTGAATAAAACACCAGAAGATTTGACAAAATCGTTGAATAAACAATTTTTGTAAATTGAAAATGTTATTTGTATGATTTATATTAAAGTTTTATTGAATAAAAAGGAGCTGATATGTATGTAGCACAAAATAAAGGCATACTTGTAGTAAATTGTAAATAGCACAAAATAAAGGCATGGTTGAAGTAAATCTCATAATTGATTTGGTGAAATATTTTTTCACTTTGGGTATCCGTGTGTTATTGTTTATTCTCTTCTTTCATCTAACATTATTTACAATAATAAAACTTTAAATTTTTTTGAAGGAAAAAAAATTATTTGTAAGAATAAATTTCGAAATTCCAGATTCACAGATTTTTTCCATCCCAAATGTTTACCTAGGGCTTCCTCTACCTTTGCTTTCAAATTAATTTTAGGTCATTTTAAACAACTTTAGTTTCTTGTCTGTCGGTCTGAAAATATTTGTAACAACCTTAACTTCTATAATTCTTATATGAAAGTTGATGAAAATTTGATTTTTTGGTACAACCGATCTAATAATAAGTACATAATGCATAGAGAAAGGCAGGAATGGGCTCAACAGAAAGGTGAGATACTAAGTTTACACCTCCTGACTAAAAGGCCAACCAACGAATGTTTTGATTGGTTGAACATATCAAACTATTTTAGATCACGTGATTTGGCATCCCTAATCAATAGTTGAAATTTATACATCTTTGCCCTTTCCATCATGGTCACATGACATACGATTCAATCTTTCTCTATCTAATTTTTGGAATCAAAGCACTGCTTAGATCATTGGGTATTACCATAGACTTATTATCCCGATACGTCTAAGGGCATAACATTGGCTTCAATTCAATGTCGATTACTTCAATTGTTGGAACAAAACCGTATAAAGCATGCTTGATTTTGCCTTTTCGAGATATGTAATGGTGTATTGGCGTCAAGTAGTTTTACATATTGTAGTCTATTATTTTCACAAAAAAACATTGGGAATCATTTGAGGAAACAAATTTTTCAACCTGGCCTGAAATTGTCAAAGTTTACGTCTTGAAATGCATAGGATCCAAAAATCAAATAAAAAATCCATTCTTCCACGTTCTAGTCCCAAGAGACTGTTTTTATATAATAATAATAATAACAGTACTTTATTGCATATGCAATTGGCAATAAAGTACTGTTATTATTATTATATAAAAAACAGTCTCTTGGGACTTTTATATAATTTCATAAACATTGTAAAATGTACACTATGTAGCCCCAGTCATATACACCTACTTTGATTACAAATAAAGATCTATCTACCTCTAGATTTGCATTCAAAATTAGCATATCACATGATGAAAACTTTAGTTTGGAATATCTATGCCAAATTTGAGTTGAATATCTTGTGCAGAAAATATGCTATGAGAAAAATCTTGAAAAGAATCAAACTAGAACACCCTGTATCTCGAAAACAAATTGTTTGCGGCAATTGTTTATAGGACCTTTTTTTTCTTAAAATGATCCAAGGAATCCGTCATTTTTGTTTGTACTTCCAATTTAGGATCACCCTGTATTTTTAATTTAATTATATGAAATTTTACTGCTAAATAAATCTTAATTATTATTTAATTTCTTTTCCAATATACAACTTTTCCCATAGATAATTTGCCAGTTTGGTAATTGTTGTTCTTACTAAACTTGACCAGTGTGTGTGTAGAAAATAAGGGATACCCTCTAATGGGACAGATAAGTCCATCTGATTAGCCAAAGTAAATATTTGCCAAGGTAAATCTGTACCATAGATAGAAGTATAAAATTTCTTTTGTTGATTATAACAAAAATGATAGAAGATATACATAGTATTAATTTCCTACTATTTAATCCATACAACACCAGTCTATCATTTCTGATATAATTTTTGGATCACCACTTCGAATTTTGTATAACAACAAATCTTTTCAACTACTGAAAAAACAATTCTGAAAACGGAATATGTAAATAGTTTAATACTATCCAGTAATCTTAACTAATTACATTGACTATAACTTAATTTTTTAAAACATATTTAGTTTTAGTACTATTTCGGTCTATTTTTGTTTGCCTCTATAGTTCCTTCTTCCCATGGTCTAGGACCTCGTACATTTTCCCAATTATCGATGTCTAATTTTTGTAATTTTTCATATTCAGCTTCAATTGTAACCTCACTTGGGGGTTTCATTTTTATACCTTCTTTCTCAAAGTCTTCTCGGGAAATAGAACTTTTATTGGAGTATTCATATCTATGAATAATATACGAAATTGATTGATTGGTAAGAATGATTTGATTATTTTTCACCTTAAAGAAGTAAAACCTTTCAGTCCAAAGGAACCTCCCACACATATAATGAAGAAAGGTAAGCCTTTTTTGAAAAAAGGCGATTTGAAAAATTCAACTATAGCCAATTTCATATTAGCATATAAAACCTGAAATCATCAAATTTTGAATTTCAAAAGACTAATTGTCATTGAGGTTAAATCACAGAAAACTATTGCATAAATCATCAAGACTTCTATGGATTCAAATAGTTCAAAAATTAAATTGAGTGGCTCTAAATTTTTGAAAATCAAGAGTCTACAAGTCCAGTACATGGAGACAATAATTCAATTTAAATTTATCATCATAGTTATGAAGATGGATTATTGATAATTATTTTCGATATCCTCTACTGAAAATACTTTGAGAATAATTGTACAAATAATAAAATAAAAAATATTAGGTGGTGTTTTTGAAAATCTCAAGTTATTTTTGAAAGGGGTAATGAGTACAAAATCTGTATAAAATGTTCTTGGCGATCTTTTGAAGTCCTGATGTATTTTAAGCCAATAATTAACTAATAGGATACTTCAAGATGGAATATATTGCTTTAATGAAGATGGCTTAATAGATAGTTACAGGTTTTAGTTTTAAAGATTTATAAAGTTTACAAAGTGACCCAAATATCATTATAACATAAAAAAAAATATTCGTTATCGCTGCTATTGGGAAACACCCAATTCATTTAATATAGTACTCGATACTTTGTTTGATTAAACATTAACGAAAAATATTCAATTCGAAATGTATAAAATTCCCAATCTCCTAATTTGTATTATTTTTACTGTTCCAACAAAGGCGGCACCTGTTGTTCACCCGTTAGAAACACGCGACATTTGATCTCCACCAATGAAATTATGATCATTGTTGTTATTAGTTTTATGCTGGTCGGCAAAGTAGTGAACGTGGTGCTTTTGAATTATTATAGTCGTCTCGTATTCTTAAGTTTATTTTGAAGATACTGGACGCGTATTTCGATAAGTTCAAATATTTGTGGTTCGAATAGAGTGAAATAGCATAGTGTAATGGATTTTGTTTTAACTGTGTGAATACATTTGTTGTACACATAAATAATCATCCTGTGATGTGAATTGCATTCAAAATGGCGGATTCATATTACCAGGTGAGAAGGACATTATTTTTGTTTATATATTGGTTTTTTCAATTGAAATATTTCATTACTCAATGTAGAATTTTAACAATTGGAAAAACAAGTCGAGGTTTATCGTAGCCCTGATTTCCATGGATTGTAGACTGGCATAACCATTGTTTATTTGGCAGATGTACAAAATTTAAGGTTAACTTGTATTCTGAATTATCCAGTCTTTTTTGTTATTACCATTTCTAAATGTTTCCATGATTTAGTGTTTCAAGGTAATCAGTCCAAATGAACTTGTTTTTGAGAGGAATCCTTTTTAGATGTGTTACCTAAGAGAATTTAGATTTAATTATACCTGAACCTATAACATTTGTAGACGTTCAAAACTTATCTATGTAATTGCATTACAAATTTGAAATTCTGAATCCTATATGTACTTTATTTGAATCATTCGACATTTTACTTGAATAGAGTTCTACTGATATTGTTTCTTATCCACCTTTGTGTAGTTTAGATTAGGTTTGTTTAATTTTTGATATAATCTACATAAATGCAATAATCACAATTAATTGACAAATCATAGAAAATATTGATAAATTATACACATTATAATGGTTCATTAATATCATCCATAGATTTTGAGATCAATATTTAAAAAAAATTCTAGTTTTCTATGTTGATATGAATTGAAGCGTCTCAAAAGATACAACTTTGAAGTGGAAAAAATGTCAAATGTAGAGGCAAATATTGAAAGAAAAATATTTATACTCATTCCAGTATTGAAATATGAAATAAATGATGTGCATTTAAAATGTTTCAACGCTTACATAAGGATTTCATACTTTGGGTAAGTTAATGCTTTTTATATAAGTCATGGAAAATTCTTACTAGATTTGGAAAATACTTATATTTCGAAGAACGTTTTGAAAGCATAGTTTTCTGTCCGAAAAGTATATACCTACCTAAGAGCTAAAGACCACTTATCAAGATTGTTTAATGGTGTAAAATTACCAATTCAGTATAAGATGACACTGTTTGCAACATATAAACAATAAACAAATAAATGTCTTGTATAAGTCATATTGGATGAACGATTTGAAACGAGAATCTACATGAAAAATTGCAAATTTTTGAAAGGATGCTCAACCATTGTGGATAAATAATTGAATAACTGTAGCATGATAAATGAGACTTCCAAATTTATAAATTATGAAATTTGAAAGACGTCAGTGCCAAACAGTATCAATATACAGCCAATTCTTAAGCAAAAAGTCATGATGAATTTTTTTTTTTGGAAAGAATAATCATCTGCAAACTGAGGCTTGAAACTCTCTAAAATAAAATATAGGAAAATATAGAACATGAGGAAACTCTGTATTTTAAGCAAGAAATGTGGTCATTCGAGCAACTGCACTAGCTGTGTAACCATCTATCATTCCAAATTTCCTATATTTAATATAAAGATTTCTACACCAGATAACATTTCAAAATATCTGTTCAAAAATGCAATAGGAAGTAATACAGGTAATTCTTAGGACCTTAGGCAATACATAAAATATTAAGGTTTTTCAATAGGTAGGTATTATACAATTTAAATCGGTTATGATGACCTATTTTATAAATAAAATAATAACTGTATTGTTTTTTGATATTTTTTGTCATTTGTGTTCAGTAGGTTATTCTGGAAAGATGACGCTTCAACACCGTTTAGAAATTGTCAAATTTTATCGAAATCAGTGCTCATTTGTGAATATTGAGATAAGTTTCATAAGAATTCATGGACGACATTATATGGTTAATCGATTTTATTTGTCTGGCTATAATATAATGACTACCAATTTTTTATGATATTGGTACTTACAAGATTCATATCAAAATCAAGAAAAGTTGGAAAATTTTTTATGTATCTTCAGCATATCTCTAGCTCAAACTATCAATACCTTTAGTGTAAGTAAATAACTACCGAATTCGAAAAAATTTTTTATTGAAAATTCGACACATTTTCTATTAAAAAATAATGTCTGGCTTCTCAGGGATCTTCAATATTGCCTGGCGAGGATTTTTCCACTATGTAAAGTGTCCGTCAATTGAGATAATCTTTTGATAATTTTCTGAGTAACAGGTAAATTTCAGTTTTTATACTCATGACGGTTTAGTGTGTGTGTCTAAATTTGTTCATCGAATTGCATAAAAATCTAAACATCTACTAGAAGAAGTTGGCAACTACTGCATTGTTTTTTCAATTATCCCATACAAGAGAAGATATCTATCATGAAATCTCGACGTGGGATTTTTCGTTTTTTTCGTTCTAGCAGTGAATGTCGAAATTTAAATAATAATCAGCAACAATAGATCTCTAGCAATTACAAATGTTCGTGCGATTCGCGTTCAATTGTTCCGCAGATAATTCTAATCAAACGAATATTTCGCCAGCACTGGAAATTCGGATTTACTTTGCACACTGTTATTATCGAAGAATAATGGTTAGATCTGCATTCTCCTTGAAATGAACAGAACTGAAATATAAAAACTTCTCCTGAAGATGATAATTGACCGATTGCTTCCGATTCTACCAAAGGCCCTTTGACGGACTTACGTCATATTATAAAAGCTCAATGGGGTCACTGAAAAATTTAGACCATCGTCAAAATCAGTGTTCATTTGTTCGAATTTCAGAAATTTGAGAAGAATTCGTGGACGACATTAGCAAGGCACACACGAGAAGTATTTTTCTCTAATTCTGTGGTTATTCCGTTCATTCTTCCACATCTTGTAGAACAAAATCGTGCGAGAATATATCAGAAACGCACAGTTTTCATGGTTATATTTTTCTCTAATTCTGTGGTTATTCCGTTCATTCTTCCACATCTTGTAGAACAAAATCGTGCGAGAATATATCAGAAACGCACAGTTTTCATGGTTATATTTTTCTCTAATTCTGTGGTTATTCCGTTCATTCTTCCACATCTTGTAGAACAAAATCGTGCGAGAATATATCAGAAACGCACAGTTTTCATGGTTATATTTCATTATTCTTTGTTGGTACTCCGAACTTTCCGCCACGGCTTTATCTGTCAATTCATCAATTTGCCTTAAAGAAATCAGTTCTGCCAACCAACATTTTTCAATGCAAAAATCACTAAATTATATTTATGGAAATATTTCATCAATTTCAATGAAAATGCAATGAATTAGAGAAAATAATGTATAATACTCGTACAGAAGACTCATTCTACCACTCGTTCATTCCAAAACTCGCCACTTCGTGGCTCGTTTTTGAATTTTGAACTCGTGGAAGAATATCAATGCCTTCTGCACTTGTATTATAAATAACTATATTATTATATGTTGGTACTCCGAACTTTCCGGCACAGCTTTATCTGTCAATTCATCAATTTGTCTTAAAGAAAGCAGTTCTGCCAACCAACATTTTTCAATGCAAAAATCACTAAATGATATTTATGGAAATATTTCATTGATTTCAATAAAAATGCAATGAATTAGAGAAAATAATGTATAATACTCGTACAGAAGACTCATTCTACCACTCGTTCATTCCAAAACTCGCCACTTCGTGGCTCGTTTTTGAATTTTGAACTCGTGGAAGAATATCAATGCCTTCTGCACTTGTATTATAAATAACTATTAAGCGATCTGATCCACAGTCCAGATATGTCATTCTGCTACCGCCGATCTGGTCGGTAACCCCATACAGAAATTCAGTGATAGACCCATCGGTCGATTATCGTAAGTAATTGCACGAGTGCATCAAAATTACCGATAATTTCGCATTCCAGCGTGTTTTCTTTGAAAAATTGCATTCGGTCATTTTCAAAAAAAGCCTTCCACCTTCGGTGTCGGGCTCTTTCTCCAAAAATGAAAATGAACTCGTGCTGTTTTCATGACAACACGCTGTCATTCAAAATTATCGGTAATTTCGATTCACACGTGCAATTCTTACGATAATCGACCGAGGAGTCTATCACTGAGTTTCTGTATGGGGTGTCCCAAATTCGTTGCCTTGTGAGGGGAGCTCACTTCGAGCTAGATAAAAATAAACGACACATTTTCGGGCTCGATTGTTAACAGAATTAATTTGGTGAAAACCGTAACCTCATAAATTCAACTGTTTTCAAGCTCTAAGGGAAAATTGGAAAATGGCGTGAAATGTTATCATAACTTATTTATTATTGATGCTATTAACATGAAACAAAAACATCCTGGTTGCTCCAGCACATAGCTCATAGTTCTCTGGAAGTTTCTGAGGAACTCAACGAAATGTTCCACAATCGCTGGATCGGACGTCGTGATTCACTGACTTGGCCTGTAAGATCTCCAGATCTCACCTCATTAGATTTCTATTTATAGGGTGAAATAAAGAAGAGAGTTCATGCAACTCCGGTTGGTAGCAAAGATGAATTGATAGGTCGCTTTCAGATGGTATTCAATTGAACATTTCAGAAAGAAAATTTATCAGACACTTGAACAATAAAAAATATTCACAAAAATGTTTTATTGTTTGCGTGTCTTTCAGAAATTTTCATTTAATTGCCATCTGAAAGCGAAATAATACACTACTTCGATTTTTGTACTTTCATTTATCTATCACTAATGGGAAAATTTGAATAATTAATTTTTGTAATTTTTGTGGAAAATGTTTGCTTTGTAGTCGGTTATCTCGAAAATGGTACATTCTATGAAAAAAAAATTCTAGAGACCATTTTTTTTTAATGGAGCCCTGTTGATTTCAGGAATTAAACAATTTTTTCGAAAAAAAAAACTGGTGTAGATTCTCAATAAAAAATGGATCATCGCACTTACCCTCGCACTTACCTTATTCGAAACATCACATTATCATTATCAATACCTAAAAATTAAAACAATGAATATAATAATTCTAGAGTTATAAGTAAAACTGTTTTTTTTCAAACACCCCGCATCTTGAAAAGGAAGCTTGTTAGGATGTATGTTTATAGGAATTTTCTTCGTGAAAAGAGTTGTTTTATCCGACGCCAAAGTTATTGCACCAAAATCTGGACCACCCTGTATGTGATGTCAGATTCCAAAACGCCAACTATTCTCTAAAACAGTAATAACAGTAATTTCTATGATCTGTTATGGGTAACATAAAAACCCTTGAAATTACTGAAAAAAAGTTTTCGAATTTTCCTCGAACATCTCGAACACAAACCAAAATATAGAGAAATGATTCTTCTTCTTCTTTAGGTGCCGTCTTCTATCGAAGGTTGGCGATGACTTCCGCAAACTCTTCTCTTGATTGTGCCTTCCTTATCAGTGACTGAAATATATGAGAAATGATTGAAAGTCATTTTTCAGAAACACCCTGTAACTCGAGAAAGAATCAAGATATCTACGATGTACTTTCTAATATCTTATTATTCCGAAAAAAGAGATCGGGAGTCCTTAAAGATTTTTTCTCTAAGTCTTATAGTTCTCGAGATGCTTTTTTTTTCTAATTTGGGACACCTGTACAGGGTGGGACAAATTGAACACTTTTGAATGGGTAGTACTATTTCTATAATACATAGATGAAAAGTGATGTCGGTGTCTGAGGGCTTATTTTCATGAGAAACTCGTTAGCTCCATACCTATCACCGTTACATAGTTACAGGGTGTTTTTCGACAATTTTCATTTTCGTTAATTGCATTTTCCGCAAACTGGTTTTCATGAGATATCGCTTTAATTTTTTTTCAAATGAGGCTCCCTGCATATTTCTACATATTTCGGTAGATATGAAAATTACCATTCCAAAAATATAGCATACCTATTAGTTTTCTGAAGTAATGTTCGGAGTCCCAGCAGGTGGCTAGGACGCCTGTCCTACTCTTAAAGTCTATGGGGAAGATTATATCTTTCAATCTTCCCCAAAGGCGAAAGTCCATAGCCGTTAGGTCAGGCGACCTAGCCGGCCACCTGAAAACTGAAACTCTTAGTGGATCTAATTTGCTCAAAAATGTTGAGCCAAACTGAAGTTACAGGCACTTCAATTAGTCAGATTTCTCTCTTTCACCTACCCTTATTTGATGTCGTAAAATCGAAAGTGACAATTCAAAAAGATAGAGAATTTCACAAGGATTACAGTGATGATATTTTTTCTTCAACTTCATATGAAACATTTTTGAGTAAAATTCATTTTTCTACTCGACGATAGCTATTATGCCCCCTAGCAGTACAGGTATGAACTTCAAAACAATTTCCAGTGTGTTTTCTTGTACACTTTAGTGATAAAAATTTTTACCGCAAGTCTCTACGATGAGTGGATCCTGAGATATAGCCGCTTACCTCGCTTATTTGCCCACCCTGTACATCATGCCATTAGGCGGCCTTTGGGCATAACGTAAACAGAGAAATAATTCTCAGTCGATTTATTCAAATCGAATTTCGCGCATAATAAAATAACCGACCGTGAACTCTCGTGTCCCATATCGAATGTCGAATTTTTGCGCTACGAAGATCGCACCGCGGGTGTCGCCAACGACGACACGCGGCTAACGCTCGTTCGGACGAAAGAAGAACGGCACCCGGCCCGCCGTGGATTTAACTTCTTCGAGCGTTGTGTGTCCTCCTTCCGCGGTCCGATCGCCGGATTGCACTTTCTAAATTTGCATGAAACGAACCGGCAGTTGATCTTGAACGATGATAGGCATCGGCGACCTAGGAATTTCGACTAACCGTGCCCGTCGTAGTGTGCCGATCGAAGAGTAGGTTGCGGCAGCGGTGCGTGTGTGTGTGTGTGTAAGTGCGATGATGGTGCTGAAGAAGTCCGTGTCCTCCTATACGGTCGTGGATCAGTATTCGGCCCGTGCCGTGGGATCTATGAATGGACTGAGCGTCTTCTGGGTACGTAATGGTCTGTTTTTGCCCTTGGTGCGCGTGACAGGGTTGTCATGTTGGGGTATTTTCCTACAATTTTGGGAGATTTGTGGACAAGGGCGTAGATTTTTTTTTCTTGGGGGGACAAAAAATTTTTGGACGATATTGTTTACCCATATCTATAATGTGAGAAAAGGAGGTGTGATAACGAAGTTTGAACCAAATTACTCGAAATAATTTTTTTTATTACCAATTCGACTGTTCTTATCTTATACTTTGTGTTCCTGAATTGGAGTTACGAAGGATAATGAGAGATTCCTTGGATAATTTTGAAAATAAAATGGCCCATAAACATGAGCCCGCAAACGCTTTTTTTCCGAGATACAGGGTGTTTCTTGTAGTCCTACTTTTTTGTGATGCTCAACCTGTTTATCGAATCTTAATTAATATTCGCTACAGATTTGGTAAATAAGTAACTTATAATCAATTTATTTATCACAGCTACCCCTAACTGAATCTTCATAATAATTTGGATTTACCTGAAAATTACTATAGAGAGCTGTTCGAATTTTTTCTCGAAATCGATTGCAGATACGACAAAACTACAACAAACAAATATTGTAGTAATGAACCTGAGTTTCTTCTTAAATTTTTCTAAACTACTAGTGGTGCATCAAAAAATAGTTTTGGAGGAAAAAGAAGCGGGTACCCTTCCAGAAAAAATTCACTTTGTAGATTTGCATTCAAAATGAGCATGATGAAAACTTGGAAAAATTGGAATATCTATTCAAGACAAATATCTTGTGAAGGGAAGGTGCTATGAGAGAAAAACTTAAATTTTGTCATCTGTATCTCAAAAACAAAGCGTTTGCGGACTAATGTTATAGGACTTTTTTTCTTCAATGATCCGACAAATCTATCATTTTCATTTGTACCTTCAATTCAGGTACACCCTGTGGATATAGTCAATTCAAAACTGATGTCTTCACAAATAAATTGCAATTTGAATGAAACACAATGTATTGTAAAACACAGACCAGACAATTTTTAATAAGAATTACTCAGTTCAGTTCTTCAATTACTACAGTATTGAAAAACCGAAAACAACGGGTGATTGTATGACGAATACAAAAAATCACAGATTGCAAATAAGGGGCTTTGTCGAGAAAGCGAATAGATAAAGAAAAATAATGAACCTCGGACAAAGACGAGCTCGTAGTGCAATAAAAGTACTCATCTTGAAAAAGATAATAATAAACCTATAAACCGTAAAGGGGTCTGATTTTTCACTGGCGTGTCGAATTCAAAGGAAAGTAAAATGATTATATTGGTTCATTTTATGGAAAAATTTTCGTTCTTCGTCTTTAGCGAGATTTCTCAAATTCATATTCTGTAAATCTTGGGGATGGGGGATTAATTACCCCCAGTACCCCATTTCTACGCCCTTGACACCCTGGGGAAAATCTGGGGGACAATATTTCTTGGGGTTATTTTTTCAGTTTTTTCACTGGAGATTTTGGGAGCGAAATACATTTATACACTTTTTGTATAAGAACTGGAATTTTATTCCCGATGCCTCCAATTTTCTTCTGTTGTTCATTTGGGAGAGTTATCTCCTTTCTGCATGACACTATTTTCCATTTGGTTCTTTGAAAGAGGTATTTCCTCTTGTCTTTCTCGTTGGGCTTTGTATTATCTTTCTTAATTCTCCATTCTCGTGCGTTTTCAGCATCTCTATTGTCTTCTTTATTTGTTTGTTTATTATATCCTCAATAGTTTCGATTTTCAATTCTTTCTGATTTGTTGGTTGCTAATATACCATGGGGCGCCAACCGATGTTCTGATTACTGTATTTAGTGTACTTTGTAACTGATATTTCTTATTGTCTTATACCAGGTTACTCCTGCATACGTAATGCTTGGTAATAGCACTTTTTTCTTATCTTCAGCTTGTTTTCAGTTTATAGGTAATTTTTGGGCTGAGCAGAGGGTAGAGTCTCCCTTGCAACTACCTTGCCCTTTTCTGTTTTCTTCTATCTGTTTGCTGAAGTTCATTCTTTCATCTAGAATTACTCCCAGATATTATCCTTCCCTTTTCCATTCTATCGACTGATTTTATATTTTGACGTTTCCTGCACCCTGCACCTGTCATCTGTAAACTGGGCTATCTTGCATCTATTTATTTTTGGTAGATCTGCCATGTATAAGTTGAACAATAGCGGTTCTATTACCGATCCTTGGGGAATTCCGGCTTCAATTTCTCTAATCGTCGACCTGGTACTATCGATTTTCACCCTAAATTTTTATTTTCCAGGTACGATTGTATTTACCTCGTAAGTTTGATTGGAAATTTCATCAACTTTATTTTGTATATCAGAACTTGATGCCACATTTGATCAAATGCCTTTTTTATGTTCAGAAATATTTCTCCAGTGTCTGTAGATTGGTTCATTCGCTCTTAATGTTTTCTGTGAATCGTACCCTCGGTCGTCCACTTGGTGAATCGTTGAAATCTTATACAGGGTGATTCACCACGATTCACCATGATTAGACGTTTATGGATAACTAATCATAATTTTGTGCTGATAACTTGCACGTTGGGGTTTGAGACAATGATCTCTCTCCCTGAAATATTTTCAGATCTCTACAACTTCTGGTCATGCCCGAAACAGACTACTACTTCCTTATTTCAAATGGCACACCCAGTATATTATTGCATCATTAGATAGCTTTTTTGATGACAATTTCAGTAATGTGCCAAACCTTAGATAAAAACTCAATGGTTCATGAGTTAATGGGATATTTATGAAGGACGAGGATTTACATTTTTTTGTTTATTTCTACAGAAAAAGCTTCTTTCGAAAAAAGCTTCTCCATTTCTGCAAATACGTATTATTACAAGACTGTTTGCGGTTCGGACCAAAAATGTACAGCGTGTTAATCAGAAGCTCATGAACTGGGACAACTCAAAAATTCATTAAAACACAATATTTTTCAACTAGAACCTATATTTTATATATTATTTCAGTCAATTCTACGTATAAAAAGAGAAGGGGGTTTACTTAAGCAAACCCTATACCTAAAATTAATACTTTAAGAGTTATCGATGAACAACTTCAAATGGGGGGAAAACCCGCAATTTCTGTGTGAAGTAGTCTGTGACCCCCGGAAAACACAGAAATAAACTATAATTCGATGTTTCCATAACTAAATTTGATATTTCATGAATTTTAATTAATTATTCGTTGGGATTGTTGAGAAACCATAAACCAATAAAATTTTCAATCACGAATAATTGGTTACAATTCATTAAATGTCAAATTTAGTTATTGAAACATCGGATTGGAGTTTCATAAAAAAGCTGAACTACAAAAAACACTCTGTATCCCGAAAACAAAGCGTTTGCGGGTCCATGTTTATAGACATTTTTTTTTCTCAAAATGATCTGATGAGTCATTTTCCTTTGTACCTCCAATTTAGGAACACCCTGTATGTTGCTAATGTTGCCATAGTGCCCGATGTCTAGCCCATCATCTTGTCGGTAAAAGATTGAAGTTTTCTTGGTTAATGCTTGTGAAAGCTTCCCTCTGCAACTAATAACAGGAAATATATTTGCATGATAAAAGTTGAGCTACAAGTTTGCTTCGACGTGATCTACTTTGACTTCGGCTTTATCGAATGCACGTTTCACAACAGGATGTCTGCGATACCTAGTGATCTCTGATAATCATTTGAATGATTTTCAATATAACTTTCGTCTAGTGTCATCAAAACTCCAAGCGAAGCATTCAAAATATCCATGTCGAATACGTAATGTTGCCAAATTCTTCCATACATATCCTCATTAACTGATAATGCTCACTGCAATCGATATTTCAAAAGAATGCAGTGAATTTTACAAGTGTACATGTTCCTCGTGTATTAATTATCATTTAAGTGGGAAAAATTTCGTTAATGAGATTGCACGAAAATGATCAAGAATAAATCTACCATATTAACGAACGGAATAACCATTTAATTCTTTAATAGTTCATTATTTTTCGGAGACAACATTGGAAATGAAGAATAAGGAATTCTACATTTCTCTTCGTTGCTTGGGCTGAAAATTTAGAGATTTACAGGAATTTATTGAAACAGTGCAATTTTTAGCGTTATTTCCAGGGTTGTTATCGCCGAAATGAAAAACTCGCTTGGAGTTTGCAAATTCTGAAGAGGAATGCATAAAAATTTATCGAATTAGATAATGTGTGGAAAAACTGGAATTATCCAAAGTCGTTGAATTGATAAAATTCATATCATATTGATGAATTAATCGTACAAATTAGTAGGAGTGATAACATACATATTGATTGCAGTTTCACAAATTGAATTATTAAGAGATTGTGTTCTATTTAAGATAAGAATGTTTATACGGCTTTCGTGGCAAGCGTTTTGAACATTTCCTACACTGACTTTAATTTGAGTTTAAATTTTTCAATTGTAAAATTTGAAATCGTTCGGGGAAAACACTCTCCCCCTCTGAACTGAAACATCCACAGTTTATGTTTTCAAATTTGTAGAATTCGAAAATCGCAAAAAAAAACCTTTCTTAGATAATGAAAGATCTATTGGCATAAAATTGGATAAAAAATAAGTTTTTCACAGCGTAGTTTCTCAAATTTCAATATGTATATTTTATGAAATAGGGGGAAATAATAAATATATCATACTTTGAAGTTTGCAAAGCTCTTCCTACATTATTTTTCGTTTACATTCGTTTTTCACTGTACTGCATCGTGCTTCAGCGATTCTCTTCTAGTTTATGTTGAATTTTTCAATAAATCTGCAATCAATTAATATTTACGAAACATTGGGTATATGTAGGATATACAGGGTGTTTCAAGTTCGACTGCCTATTAGTAGTTTCTGGAAAACGGAGCCTATTTGAAATCTGAAAATTTGGAATATTATATTTTTCGTGATTCCCTATTCAGCTGAAATATTTCCGAAGCTCTGGCTATTTCGACACAAGGAATGGAAACATTGATGAAAAAACTTTTTTTTCAGTTCATTCCCTATATGTTATCATTATTTCCATTTTCAATCACTCCTTTCTCAAATTCTTGCATTAGTCTTGATATAAAAAAAAATTCCATAGTCAATATAATGTGAGTTATTTATACTGTGAATATTCTATGCGTAAACTCGAATCACTTTTTGGAAGTAGAATGTTGTAGAAATATCGTGCATCTCTTGAATTTGAGAAATATCATCACCAAATATTGAGCCAAAAATTATGAACAAAATTTGATTATATAACTTTCGATTTCCAAACTATATAGAATCCTATTTTTTATGATTGCGTTGGATTCTACGGAGAAAAATAAAAGTAGTGTTCAAACAAGATTATGTTCCCAAATCCAAACATTCAAAAGAGTTTTTTAACGAAGTCACCCACTGGGCCTCATCACTGAAGATGATTTTTAGATGAAAATCTGGATCATTTTGATTCATTTCAATCAGAGAAAATGCGACCAGGAATCGACAAAGCTGGATTTTCGTTAATTCTACTTAGTACAGCAGCAATATTCTCAGTTGTTCTAAAGCGACGCACAAGGTTTCGATTCTTCACGTCACTTACTTGCCCCAAGAGCTGGATTTTTTCCACCAGTTGCTGGCTGATAGGGTGCTTCACGAGGACCCAGAAGTGCTTCAGTTTTGAGAACTGTCACTCCAAAATTTTCATCATTTTCAGTAAATTTTAATAATTTCATCGGTCCATTATAAGTAATGGCTCTAAAAGTCACAACTGCGTAGATAGCGGGCAATTCAAAATGAAACCTCTTATTGAAAAACTCTTTATTAAATCCTGGGAAAACTTCACGATAACAGATGCTACTAACTCGATGATTATTTCATATTTATTTATGAAACTTTCATGTTTTGCTTTATAAGTATCTATTAGAATTGTGTGAACTGTACATTTTGTTCGAGTATCTATAACAACTACGAATTCTCACAAAACAAGTTACCTGATATTAAGTATGACAGATGTCTGTCAGATGGGCATAAATGGTCATTAGTTATTGGTTGGTATAACTGTAACAAGATAAATGAGACAACGTTCGGATGATTTTTCAGTAGGTGAATAAATACCATACTCTGCCATTGGGTGTGGCTCTATATGCTTCCTCGTTTCTGTTGCATAAAACCAACCCTCCATACCCGTACCCCCATTTTCGCTCTTGTAACACAATTATCTCCAAAGAAGTTTCAATTTACGCATGCGCAACGCTTCCTGAATATCCATACGAAATTTCATCAAGATCGTAATAGTAAAACGCGAGATATGGAGTATTTTTCAAGAGCTGTAAATCGTATGGGACCATCTACGGTCCAAATATCCACAACAAATTAAAATTTTGAACGGCCACATTTTCGGAGACCTAGAATCTATTTTTTATATTTTCGAAAAATCTCACTAAATCAATAAAACTTGTCTGATCCTGTCATTATTTCGCATCAGGACAATGAAAACAATTAATCTGAATTTATCATCAATACTCGCTCTGCTCGCCGAAGGGGCTCCGCCCCTTGGACCCCGTCACTATGCCGGTAGATCCTTCACTGGGTATCCGGCTAGAAAATAAAAGCTTTTTTTCCGAAACCTTGTATCGTTAGCTGATTTCAGACGATTCACTCGGTATACTATGCTGGTTCTAGGTTGGAATTCTATATGATTTTTTTCCTAGAATATACCGTTTCGCCCTTGCTCACATGAAAATATTTGATGCAAATCCTAACTTTTCATGACGACAAATCAAGGGCGGTCCTAGCCTTAAATTTTGAGGGGGTTCGCCATTTTGGGCTTCGAGTTTTTCTATGGGACCAAATCCCATATTACACCGATATCAAGCCTAACCTCTCAAAAATATTTATATTTAGATATTCATATGAATATTTATATAAGGCGTACAACTTTGCTTCCGCCGCGGCAACGGCGCGCCGTTTTGCAATAGATGGCTGTAACGGTAAGTGGTAGTAGAAATAAATATAACGTAGATGTCACACAATAAGTTTAGGTATTTGTGAACATAACGCCATCGACATGTTAGTCGATTTGTATCTGCATCATAAAGTTATTCACGATTAGCTGCCATACGTCCCGGTACGCCGGGACATGTCCCGGTTTGGACCATTGAGTCCCCGTGTCCCGGTTAGTTATTCAATTGTCCCGGTCAGTAATTTGACCGTTATGAGATTCATATTTCCTTATATAGTGTAGGTGAGACAAAATTTGTTTTCATGGAATCTTAACGGATTCCAGTAATCATAAATCTGAAATGCTGTTTCCGTTGCTCAAACATTATTTTTCAGAAACCGAAGGATTGAAAATAAAATTATTAAAATTGTTCAAAAAAATAGTCTTATGCAATCACTTTATTTTATATTGAATCCTTAGAGTACCTTAATATTTCCATATAAAATATTTTCGCTGTCAGTGCGGTACTTACTTCGAAGTAAAATAAAGTCGAGTTTTTTTTTAATTCGACAATGAAACTATCGGTTGTCCAGCGCATAGACTTCACAATACTGCTTCCACTTCCGCCGATATGATTTTAATTTCTGTGCATTCTATTGGTCTTAAAATTTCCAAATATTTTTCGATATTTTTTGTAAGGGTCGAACGATGAAAGGTTTTCGTGAGTATGCAGAAACAACTTACAGCAATGTTCTTTCTTATTCTAGAATTCGATGGCTTTCACTAGTTCTAGCTATTGAACGCTTGCTGAAGCTATGGGTGCCATTGAAAAAAAATTTCTTAGCTGAAAAAAAGGCCTTAAAAGCTGTAACCGATTTTTTTTGACTCTTTATTAGAACTTTATACTCTATTTCTACACAGTCAAGCATTTCTGATTGGCAAACCGATTGAAAGTATTGAAAAATCATTAATTACTGTTATTAAAGATTAAAGTAAAAATTAATTGAGAGGATAGGTACTAAGAAAGAGTTGAATGGAAGATTACTAAATAACTATTTCGGAAACCAAACAAGACAAGTCTACAGGGTGGCCACTTTTTTAATGGGTTTGTATTGGTAGCTTTTAAGCCATAAGAGTTAGAAGGTCGGTCAAATGGAGAAAAAATTGCATGCATAGAAGCATTATAAAGCAGTTCAAACAAATCGAGATTATCAGGGCCGGTTATTGAGATAGGTATCATAAAAAAAGTAAATTATGTCATTTTGATTTTTTTCCCACTTTATTTAAAATATTATCAAAAAATGTTACATGAATTTTTTATTCGACAGTAAATTATCCTCAATTTGACGTATTCAGATTTCGTATCCAGCGTTTCGAACTCTCTGGGACACCCTCAACCTCATTTTTTTCAATACGGACCTGCATATTTTATGACATTTTTCGAAATAACTTTTAACGCTGAATTCAACGATATATCACACAATGTCATTCAAAGTTGATTTTCAGATGATTTTGACCCTCATCCAAATTTAATGGTGTGTATGTAAGAAAAAATAAGTTTATTAACGATATCAATGTTCTGACCCAAATTCAATCGAACCCAGAAAAAAATCGAGAACTGTGGCCAGTGAATGGAATTTTTCAAAAACTGCTGTTAATAAAATAGTCAACAGACGCGAATACAATGATTTCAAATTTGAATACCAAGCCTTGCACAAATTATATCGTAATGATCTCAAAATAAAGTTCGATTCTGTAATTTGTTTCAACGGAACAAATGACAAATACAACAATAGTGATACCTCGCGAGAAAATTGAGAATGTTTCGAAAGGTATTCAAGGAGACCAAACAAGCAAATGTATAAGAAGTATGGGTTCCAGAACCGTAAAGTGTACCTATTTTACAAAATGGTGGACATTTCAAACACTTACTTCATTAATTTTCATTTACTTTCGAATAATCATCTGATTTTTCTTTCGTTAAATGATACTTTCGTTTAATTATTATGAATTGAAATATTTAAATGATTATTATAAAAGAAGAACCAAGAAACCAGTATACTGGTTTCTTGCTTTGATTCTAATATGTTCCATTTAGTTCAAGATGGGTAAGTTGACTTTCTTATCGAAATTTATTGCATATTGCCAATTAAACTGAATAAAGGTAATACAGATCCGACCCAAAGAAAATTGGATAAGGGTCAAAATCACCTGAAAATCTACTTTGAATGATATATCGTTGAATTCAGCGTTAAAAGTTATTTCGAAAAATGTCATAAAATATGCAGGTCCGTATTGAAAAAATTGAGGTTGAGGGTGTCCCAGAGAGTACGAAACGTTGGAAACGAAATCTGATTACGTCAAATTGAGGATAATTTACTGTCGAATAAAAAATTCCTGTGACATTTTTTGATGATATTTGAAATAAAGTGGGAAAAAAAGAAAAATCAAAATGACATAATTTAGTTTTCTTATATCTCAATAATAATGCTTCTATGCATGCAACTTTTTTTCCATTTGACCGACTTTCTAACTCTTATGGTTTAAAAGTTACCAATACAATCCCATTAAAAAAGTGGCCACCCTGTAGACTTGTCATGTTATGAGTTTCCATACAGTTTTATAATACGTCATAATCTCAAACAATTTATTAATATGAATTTCTACCAAGTAAAGACCGATCCCATCAAGAAGATCTGGGCATACTGGCAACGTTGCAGATTATTTGGCATTTGACAGACGTTACGTATTGAACATAATTGCCGCCACCGGATATAAACAATGAATAAAATAGTAGTTTTTGACGAGAAAAAGCCATTTTTTTTTAGGGAAAAGCTTGAAATGTGATTAATTAATCATTTCTAACGAGAATCAGTTGATAAAATACAAGAAAACGAGCTATTAATGTGGATAACCTTACCTTCATCAAGCCAATTTTACAAATTTTTAAAAAAAACCAGCAGGATTGAGGAATTTATGTCACCGGATTCGTGATCTAATACCCAAAATTAGTAAGTAAGCAAAATTTCATCACTTTTGAATCATTATCAAAATTAATTCTATATAGTAAACATTCACCTGTTTTTCTTTTCAGAAGATGGATTATTATACAGGATTTGGATGGATAATTATACAGGATTTTTATTTGTGGAATATCAATTAGAAATATCTAGAGATGTTGGACCAATTCAAGTCTGAAAATTGAGATTAAAGCTTCAAATTATTAACTAATTTGTAAAGAAATACACAATATTTGATCAACTATTATATAGGGTGTATATATTTGAAGTAGTAATAAGTCATTTTTGGAGAAATGAGACATTTTGAAATCTGAAATTCTCATTTCTCTAGAAATGGCAATTTCTTTCTTATTTAAAAAATTTGGGAAAAATGCATAATCAAAATGTGAGAGTTATTATCAGTCAATAGAAATACTACCTGAAATAAAGAAACTGCATTCAATGTTTATTTTCAGTTTTGACAAATATTGAATTTACATAATCATTCGATAAGATCTATGAAAAGACCTACAGTGAAATGTTGTTTTAGGAATATTCAGTATAGCTGTAATAAACAAACTGAAAAGAGGCAGAATGAATAATAGATCTACCTTTCGGATACCCATATCTGAGAAATCAGGTTATAAGAAGTCCCTCATTTCCAAGGTTTATCAATACATTTTTCAGTTGAGCAGCAAATTATTCTTCTATTCCATATTTTGTGAAGAAATACAATATAATTGAACAATTTGAAGGACCTATTGGAAATTCCTGACGAACTAAGGAGTTTTTTAGTATCTGAAGATTGTATTGATGCTATGTTATAGAACGAGACTTGTGGCTCTGGGTTTTACTCAGAAGTGAATTAAACAGGGCAATTTATGTCCTATATAGTAAATAAAATTTTGATAGATAAAAGTTTCAAAAGATCAACAATTGATCATAGTATTTACATAAATCAAAAAATAACTGGC
This sequence comes from Harmonia axyridis, assembly GCF_914767665.1. NCBI lineage: Eukaryota > Metazoa > Arthropoda > Insecta > Coleoptera > Coccinellidae > Harmonia > Harmonia axyridis. The sequence continues at coordinate 51,851,484 of NC_059502.1, read as the reverse complement.
TTACTATTGTTGCATTGTACATGGATGACTTTTTTGTTTTAACTAATGTTAATTCTGAATGAATTTTCTGATAGAAAATTTTATGATAAAGAAATTAGGGGAAGCTAAAAAATGATTAGGGATGAATATTACTAGAAATTATGGAAAAGGTAGTAAAGCTATCGATTATATTCTTCAAATATGTATTGCAATAATTCAACATGTCTGATTGTGAACATGTGAAAACTAAATTGAATTTTGATTCAACAAAAGAGAGTTGTAATGATGAACCATATAAGAAATTAATAGGTTTATTAATATCTTCAGCAGTATTAACTAGTCCTGATATAGCATACTCTGTTAATTTCTTGAGTCAATTTAATAATGATCTCATTGTTGAACACTGGAAAAGTGCAAAACTCATTTCAAGATACAAAGATAATTGTTCAATTTTTACTTCAGTCAAAAGGAACTGAGTATTTGAAATCGGTACTAAAATTGTATCGGCCAATACTATTGACCCATATGGGTCAATAACTACATTGACTTGATTTTTTCAAATGTTAACTTTGGATCTGAATCAATGAATAATTTAATTCTTACCAAAATGAAAAGCAATGAATAAATCAGTAGGATAGCATTTTTGAAATGGCCATATAGCACCTATTCCTATAACGATTAAAAGATTGGAAACTTTAGTGAACAAATAGGTAGGTATCAACATTTTTATACAAATTTGATCATTCATTCATGACATGGAAATTTTCAATAAATAGTTGCTTTTTAAAGTATTTTATACCTTCATTGAATTGCTGGAAAATTGATACCAATTTCGAAAGTGACTGCCATGTTAAATTCTTCATATACTGAATGATCCTTCAAAATTTATTTCTGTCGTAACATTTTGACTAGTATTTCAACTGATATATTCCATACGTCATTGAAATCAATATCTTCAAAGTACTATTCGAAAGACTTATAATGGAATTTAGAAAAATATGTCTTTCTCAATTTCATAGTCATATATGATATGATGCATAAGTCCAAATTTAATTAATTCACATCTAAAGTGAATGTTATTTTTAGAAATATTCAGTATAGCTATAATAAACCAACTAAAAAGAGACATAATGAATAGACTTGCCTTTCAAATACCCATGGCCTATGTTACCTCATAAGCAATTATATATAACAGGGTATATATAGTTGAAATTATTAGTATGAAAGATTTGACTTATTCATTATAAATTCAACAGCACTGCACTCAAATTCTTCAAAAACGGAGTGGTCACTTATATTTTTGCACTCCTCTGTCGTAAAAGTGTATATTTTAGATATTCAAAAAACTCATGGAAACTTTTGACTGTTATCTGACTAACTTGGCTCTTTTTTTTCCAGTAATAAAGCCAATTGTGAATTATCTATAAGGAGTCTTTCTATCTGTTTAATACTGTTTCATAGTAGCATAACTTTTACTCCAATCCAAGACTGAATTGATGAATGAAGCTTCTGTTCTCTTTGGTAGTTCCATCTTCTGTCGCAATAAATTCAAATTCTCACGAAAGGAAATGTAGTTTTATAGATTGTGGAAAATAAACGAAAAATTCCTGAAATAAAGTAACATTCATCCAATTAATTCCAAATAATACAAACCCTTCAAACAAACCTGAATTGAGGAAAATGCATTCGATGATATAAATGTTCATTTCCAAATTTTGACAAATATCTATCGAATTTTTGATTCGCCGTAGACTTTGCATTTTATCTGTCGGCATTTATTTAAATATTGAATAACAATTTTGGAAACTGCAAACTTTTTCAAGAACTTTCATATATCGAAATGGAATATTTATTATTAACATGACACTGACAGCCAAATTGTCCACAGATACCACAGAAATATGGGACTTGAAATGTCAAAATGATCCGAAACACCCCGTATACTCGAAAACCGCGGGGAGAATCGAAGGTTTGGGATTTTTCCCGGGATCTCCAGACGATTTTGAGGGGTGTCTTATTCTTGTCATTTTTGCTCTAGATGGTCCCGTTTGGGCTGTGATTTTACGTTTAAAGTTTGACGTATATGTGCAAGCGGTTTTATATATACTTAGACTCGCTCTGCTCGCCGAAGGGGCTCCGCCCCTTGGACCCCGTCACTATGCCGGTAGATCCTTCACTGGGTATCCGGCTAGAAAATAAAAGCTTTTTTTCCGAAACCTTGTATCGTTAGCTGATTTCAGACGATTCACTCGGTATACTATGCTGGTTCTAGGTTGGAATTCTATATGATTTTTTTCCTAGAATATACCGTTTCGCCCTTGCTCACATGAAAATATTTGATGCAAATCCTAACATTTCATGACGACAAATCAAGGGCGGTCCTAGCCTTAAATTTTGAGGGGGTTCGCCATTTTGGGCTTCGAGTTTTTCTATGGGACCAAATCCCATATTACACCGATATCAAGCCTAACCTCTCAAAAATATTTATATTTAGATATTCATATGAATATTTATATAAGGCGTACAACTTTGCTTCCGCCGTGGCAACGGCGCGCCGTTTTGCAATAGATGGCTGTAACGGTAAGTGGTAGTAGAAATAAATATAACGTAGATGTCACACAATAAGTTTAGGTATTTGTGAACATAACGCCATCGACATGTTAGTCGATTTGTATCTGCATCATAAAGTTATTCACGATTAGCTGCCATACGTCCCGGTACGCCGGGACATGTCCCGGTTTGGACCATTGAGTCCCCGTGTCCCGGTTAGTTATTCAATTGTCCCGGTCAGTAATTTGACCGTTATGAGATTCATATTTCCTTATATAGTGTAGGTGAGACAAAATTTGTTTTCATGGAATCTCAACGGATTCCAGTAATCATAAATCTGAAATGCTGTTTCCGTTGCTCAAACATTATTTTTCAGAAACCGAAGGATTGAAAATAAAATTATTAAAATTGTTCAAAAAAATAGTCTTATGCAATCACTTTATTTTATATTGAATCCTTAGAGTACCTTAATATTTCCATATAAAATATTTTCGCTGTCAGTGCGGTACTTACTTCGAAGTAAAATAAAGGCGAGTTTTTTTTTAATTCGACAATGAAACTATCGGTTGTCCAGCGCATAGACTTCACAATACTGCTTCCACTTCCGCCGATATGATTTTAATTTCTGTGCATTCTATTGGTCTTAAAATTTTCAAATATTTTTCGATATTTTTTGTAAGGGTCGAACGATGAAAGGTTTTCGTGAGTATGCAGAAACAACTTACAGCAATGTTCTTTCTTATTCTAGAATTCGATGGCTTTCACTAGTTCTAGCTATTGAACGCTTGCTGAAGCTATGAGTGCCATTGAAAAAAAATTTCTTAGCTGAAAAAAAGGCCTTAAAAGCTGTAACCGATTTTTTTTGACTCTTTATTAGAACTTTATACTCTATTTCTACACAGTCAAGCATTTCTGATTGACAAACCGATTGAAAGTATTGAAAAATCATTAATTACTGTTATTAAAGATTAAAGTAAAAATTAATTGAGAGGATAGGTACTAAGAAAGAGTTGAATGGAAGATTACTAAATAACTATTTCGGAAACCAAACAAGACAAGTCTACAGGGTGGCCACTTTTTTAATGGGTTTGTATTGGTAGCTTTTAAGCCATAAGAGTTAGAAGGTCGGTCAAATGGAGAAAAAATTGCATGCATAGAAGCATTATAAAGCAGTTCAAACAAATCGAGATTATCAGGGCCGGTTATTGAGATATCATAAAAAAAGTAAATTATGTCATTTTGATTTTTCTTTTTTTCCCACTTTATTTAAAATATTATCAAAAAATGTTACATGAATTTTTTATTCGACAGTAAATTATCCTCAATTTGACGTATTCAGATTTCGTATCCAGCGTTTCGAACTCTCTGGGACACCCTCAACCTCATTTTTTTCAATACGGACCTGCATATTTTATGACATTTTTCGAAATAACTTTTAACGCTGAATTCAACGATATATCACACAATGTCATTCAAAGTTGATTTTCAGATGATTTTGACCCTCATCCAAATTTAATGGTGTGTATGTAAGAAAAAATAAGTTTATTAACGATATCAATGTTCCGACCCAAATTCAATCGAACCCAGAAAAAAATCGAGAACTGTGGCCAGTGAATGGAATTTTTCAAAAACTGCTGTTAATAAAATAGTCAACAGACGCGAATACAATGATTTCAAATTTGAATACCAAGCCTTGCACAAATTATATCGTAATGATCTCAAAATAAAGTTCGATTCTGTAATTTGTTTCAACGGAACAAATGACAAATACAACAATAGTGATACCTCGCGAGAAAATTGAGAATGTTTCGAAAGGTATTCAAGGAGACCAAACAAGCAAATGTATAAGAAGTATGGGTTCCAGAACCGTAAAGTGTACCTATTTTACAAAATGGTGGACATTTCAAACACTTACTTCATTAATTTTCATTTACTTTCGAATAATCATCTGATTTTTCTTTCGTTAAATGATACTTTCGTTTAATTATTATGAATTGAAATATTTAAATGATTATTATAAAAGAAGAACCAAGAAACCAGTATACTGGTTTCTTGCTTTGATTCTAATATGTTCCATTTAGTTCAAGATGGGCAAGTTGACTTTCTTATCGAAATTTATTGCATATTGCATGTTGCCAATTAAACTGAATAAAGGTAATACAGATCCGACCCAAAGAAAATTGGATAAGGGTCAAAATCACCTGAAAATCTACTTTGAATGATATATCGTTGAATTCAGCGTTAAAAGTTATTTCGAAAAATGTCATAAAATATGCAGGTCCGTATTGAAAAAATTGAGGTTGAGGGTGTCCCAGAGAGTACGAAACGTTGGAAACGAAATCTGATTACGTCAAATTGAGGATAATTTACTGTCGAATAAAAAATTCCTGTGACATTTTTTGATGATATTTGAAATAAAGTGGGAAAAAAAGAAAAATCAAAATGACATAATTTACTTTTCTTATATCTCAATAATAATGCTTCTATGCATGCAACTTTTTTTCCATTTGACCGACTTTCTAACTCTTATGGTTTAAAAGTTACCAATACAATCCCATTAAAAAAGTGGCCACCCTGTAGACTTGTCATGTTATGAGTTTCCATACAGTTTTATAATACGTCATAATCTCAAACAATTTATTAATATGAATTTCTACCAAGTAAAGACCGATCCCATCAAGAAGATCTGGGCATACTGGCAACGTTGCAGATTATTTGGCATTTGACAGACGTTACGTATTGAACATAATTGCCGCCACCGGATGTAAACAATGAATAAAATAGTAGTTTTTGACGAGAAAAAGCCATTTTTTTTAGGGAAAAGCTTGAAATGTGATTAATTAATCATTTCTAACGAGAATCAGTTGATAAAATACAAGAAAACTAGCTATTAATGTGGATAACCTTACTTTCATCAAGCCAATTTTACAAATTTTTAAAAAAAACCAGCAGGATTGAGGAATTTATGTCACCGGATTCGTGATCTAATACCCAAAATTAGTAAGTAAGCAAAATTTCATCACTTTTAAATCATTATCAAAATTAATTCTATATAGTAAACATTCACCTGTTTTTCTTTTCAGAAGATGGATTATTATACATGATTTGGATGGATAATTATACAGGATTTTTATTTGTGGAATATCAATTAGAAATATCTAGAGATGTCGGACCAATTCAAGTCTGAAAATTGAGATTAAAGCTTCAAATTATTAACTAATTTGTAAAGAAATACACAATATTTGATCAACTATTATATAGGGTGTATATATTTGAAGTAGTAATTAGTCATTTTTGGAGAAATGAGACATTTTGAAATCTGAAATTCTCATTTCTCTAGAAATGGCAATTTCTTTCTTATTTAAAAAATTTGGGAAAAATGCATAATCAAAATGTGAGAGTTATTATCAGTCAATAGAAATACTACCTGAAATAAAGAAACTGCATTCAATGTTTATTTTCAGTTTTGACAAATATTGAATTTACATAATCATTCGATAAGATCTATGAAAAGACCTACAGTGAAATGTTGTTTTAGGAATATTCAGTATAGCTGTAATAAACAAACTGAAAAGAGGCAGAATGAATAATAGATCTACCTTTCGGATACCCATATCTGAGAAATCAGGTTATAAGAAGTCCCTCATTTCCAAGGTTTATCAATACATTTTTCAGTTGAGCAGCAAATTATTCTTCTATTCCATATTTTGTGAAGAAATACAATATAATTGAACAATTTGAAGGACCTATTGGAAATTCCTGACGAACTAAGGAGTTTTTTAGTATCTGAAGATTGTATTGATGCTATGTTATAGAACGAGACTTGTGGCTCTGGGTTTTACTCAGAAGTGAATTAAACAGGGCAATTTATGTCCTATATAGTAAATAAAATTTTGATAGATAAAAGTTTCAAAAGATCAACAATTGATCATAGTATTTACATAAATCAAAAAATAACTGGCTTACTATTGTTGCATTGTACATGGATGACTTTTTTGTTTTAACTAATGTTAATTCTGAATGAATTTTCTGATAGAAAATTTTATGATAAAGAAATTAGGGGAAGCTAAAAAATGATTAGGGATGAATATTACTAGAAATTATGGAAAAGGTAGTAAAGCTATCGATTATATTCTTCAAATATGTATTGCAATAATTCAACATGTCTGATTGTGAACATGTGAAAACTAAATTGAATTTTGATTCAACAAAAGAGAGTTGTAATGATGAACCATATAAGAAATTAATAGGTTTATTAATATCTTCAGCAGTATTAACTAGTCCTGATATAGCATACTCTGTTAATTTCTTGAGTCAATTTAATAATGATCTCATTGTTGAACACTGGAAAAGTGCAAAATTCATTTCAAGATACAAAGATAATTGTTCAATTTTTACTTCAGTCAAAAGGAACTGAGTATTTGAAATCGGTACTAAAATTGTATCGGCCAATACTATTGACCCATATGGGTCAATAACTACATTGACTTGATTTTTTCAAATGTTAACTTTGGATCTGAATCAATGAATAATTTAATTCTTACCAAAATGAAAAGCAATGAATAAATCAGTAGGATAGCATTTTTGAAATGGCCATATAGCACCTATTCCTATAACGATTAAAAGATTGGAAACTTTAGTGAACAAATAGGTAGGTATCAACATTTTTATACAAATTTGATCATTCATTCATGACATGGAAATTTTCAATAAATAGTTGCTTTTTAAAGTATTTTATACCTTCATTGAATTGCTGGAAAATTGATACCAATTTCGAAAGTGACTGCCATGTTAAATTCTTCATATACTGAATGATCCTTCAAAATTTATTTCTGTCGTAACATTTTGACTAGTATTTCAACTGATATATTCCATACGTCATTGAAATCAATATCTTCAAAGTACTATTCGAAAGACTTATAATGGAATTTAGAAAAATATATCTTTCTCAATTTCATAGTCATATATGATATGATGCATAAGTCCAAATTTAATTAATTCACATCTAAAGTGAATGTTATTTTTAGAAATATTCAGTATAGCTATAATAAACCAACTAAAAAGAGACATAATGAATAGACTTGCCTTTCAAATACCCATGGCCTATGTTACCTCATAAGCAATTACCTACAATATCTTATCTTGGTGAAACCTTTTTGAGAAATCAGGTGATAAGTTTGAGAGTCTCTAATTTCCAAGGCTTATTAATACATGTTTCAGTTGAGCGGAATATAATATAACAGGGTATATATAGTTGAAATTATTAGTATGAAAGAGTTGACTTATTCATTATAAATTCAACAGCACTGCACTCAAATTCTTCAAAAACGGGGTCACTTATATTTTTGCACTCCTCTGTCGTAAGAGTGTATATTTTAGATATTCAAAAAACTCATGGAAACTTTTGACTGTTATCTGGCTAACTTGGCTCTTTTTTTTCCAGTAATAAAGCCAATTGTGAATTATCTATAAGGAGTCTTTCTATCTGTTTAATACTGTTTCATAGTAGCATAACTTTTACTCCAATCCAAGACTGAATTGATGAATGAAGCTTCTGTTCTCTTTGGTAGTTCCATCTTCTGTCGCAATAAATTCAAATTCTCACGAAAGGAAATGTAGTTTTATAGATTGTGGAAAATAAACGAAAAATTCCTGAAATAAAGTAACATTCATCCAATTAATTCCAAATAATACAAACCCTTCAAACAAACCTGAATTGAGGAAAATGCATTCGATGATATAAATGTTCATTTCCAAATTTTGACAAATATCTATCGAATTTTTGATTCGCCGTAGACTTTGCATTTTATCTGTCGGCATTTATTTAAATATTGAATAACAATTTTGGAAACTGCAAACTTTTTCAAGAACTTTCATATATCGAAATGGAATATTTATTATTAACATGACACTGACAGCCAAATTGTCCACAGATACCACAGAAATATGGGACTCGAAATGTCAAAATGATCCGAAACACCCCGTATACTCGAAAACCGCGGGGAGAATCGAAGGTTTGGGATTTTTCCCGGGATCTCCAGACGATTTTGAGGGGGGTCTTATTCTTGTCATTTTTGCTCTAGATGGTCCCGTTTGGGCTGTGATTTTACGTTTAAAGTTTGACGTATATGTGCAAGCGGTTTTATATATACTTAGATACATATTCAAATATCGGTATTGTTAAAATTCATACAACTCAAAATGATAGTTTCCGTAGAATAACCAATAATATTGCTTATTTAGTCTAGGTTAATTTGTGAAAATATTGACAATATCTAACAGTGTTGAATCCGGAGACCTTGGTGGCCACCGAATATTTTAATTATCTGAATTATCATGGTTCACATTAAAAAATATACAAGTTTGTATTGTAACTTTTGAACTTATTGCAATAAAAAAAAAACAAAAAATTGCAACAATGTGCATGTTGAAAGTTTTCGTTTCATGTTTATAACGGTTTTTTTTTTCGAGGTATATAACTTTAAGTTGGCATTACTTTTCAAGATGGCGATCGATTTAACAGCTGTCAAGTAATTTATTCTCAGTTTGGTTCGGCAATTCATCATGAATAGACTCACGCCTGAACAACGCTTGCAAATAGTGCAATTTTATTTCGAAAATAATGGTTCTGGGCGGAATACGTATCGCGCACTACGTCCATTTTATTTTGTTTAGCGATGAAGCGCACTTCTGGTTCAATGGCTACGTCAACAAACAAAACTGCCGCATTTGGAGTGAAGCTAATCCTCAAGTGTATGTCGAAACACCGTTACATCTATAAAAACTGACTGTTTGATGCGCTTTATGGGCTGGTAGAATCATTGGTCCGTACTTCTTCAAAAACGATGATGGCCAGAACGTTCCAGTCAATGCTGATCGGTATAGAGCCATGATTACTAACTTTTTCATTCCTGAATTGAACAACCATGATGTCCAGGAGCTGTGGTTCCAACAAGACGGCGCAACATGTCACACAGCTCGTGCCACAATCGATTTATTGAAAGACACGTTTGGTGACCACCTAATTTCACGTTTTGGACCTGTGAATTGGCCTCCAAGATCTTGTGATTTAACACCGCTAGACTACTTTCTGTGGGGCTATGTAAAGTCATTGGTCTATGCGGATAAGCCACAAACCCTTGACCATTTGGAAGACAACATTCGCCGTGTTATTACCGATATACGGCCACAAATGTTGGAAAAAGTCATCGAAAATTGACGTCCAGATTGTACTGCATACGAGCCAGCCGTGGCGGTCCTATGCCAGAAATCATATTTAAATGTAATGCCACAATATTATCTTGCGGATAAATAAAATTCATGTCAATCGAATAATCCATCGTCGTTTTATTGCAATTTAAAGTTCTATAGCTCTAAAAAAAAACACCCTTTAGCACCAGTAAAAAAGAAGTTATAAGAACTTTTCAGTTAACATGATTATCCAATTTTCTCTTATAACTTGAAAACAGTTGAATTAATAAGGTTGCGGTTTTCACCAAATCAATTCTCTCAAAAATTGAGCTCGAAAATGTGCCATTCATTTTTTCTAGCTACAAAAGATTCAGAGATCCCCTCACTAGATAAAGAATTTGGGATAACCAATACTGTTACAAGTATTTACTCCAATTGAGTCTAATTATTGTGTGTCGAAAATTTCTGTGATCAAACCTAATAGAGGATAGCGTTAATGATCTCCAAGTATGTAATAGGCGAATGTAAAGCCCTGGCTTTACACTATTTTTTTCTTTGTTTTGATTTTTTTGATTATTCCAGGAGATAGTGCAAAATAATAAACCATAGTTTATAAAAAATACTGCGATTTTTTGATTGATTGTCGCGAGACGGTGCCCAGAATTCTAATGCCGATTCTAAACGCAGCACGATGTTGCTGCCGAACAATAGAATGTTGAAAAGTACGACCGGCTCACACCGACGTTAATTGAACGAAATAAAAAAAGTTTTAACGATGAGTCGAACAACGGATATATCCCACGCGTGTTTCAATATAAAGTACAAAAACGAAACTTTTAATTATCGCGCCTCTCATCTTGCGTTCGCCGAAAGCGAGCAAACTTTCGATTCCGCCGAGATGAAGAATATTCGGACCCTCCGAAGTAAACGCGTGCGAAAGTAACAGTTCAATTGTTTTCAATTAGAGGAGCAGATAAGCGTTATTAAGAATATACTACCTACGCTCCAGAAGACGATGATGGTACGGTAGGATCTGTGACATGGTGAGTGAACGTGTTGCTATAGTAGATCATTTTTTGCTCTAGTCGGCTGTGGGATTCGTTCGATGTGGATGCGGCCGTGATTTCTATTCGTAATTGGCGGATGTGGCGTTATACGAGGCGAACGGAAGCTGCGATGTCAAATATTGCGTGTAGAGACCTACAAATCGTAGGAAATATTTCGGCTGCAGTTCGTCCCACCTTTGACCGATACGAAACAAATATTCAGAAACCAGTTTGTTATTTTCATCTTGATACATAGTCATCAATAATGTCAACATTGGGTACAGGGTGTCCCAAATTCGATGCTCACTGAGAGCATCCTAATGCCCGCCACTCACGAGGCGTTTTTTCGAGCGTTTGGAAGCCAAATAACTTGCGTCGAAATGGTAGCTAGTCTGCCATCCCTTGCTGCCGTCGAAACCTGCCACTCGAGAGGTTGTTTTATTGAGTATCCGGGTCGGATTTCAGATGATCACAGACAGCTGCAATTTATCAGATACCGTCGGAACCAAATTCTTGTGCAAAATGAAAGAATTTTTGATAGGTTTCATCGAAATATTTAGGCAGACAACCTGTCGATGGAGAATGAAAAGTTCAGCATACGCAATAAAGCCTATGGGGAACTAGTAGAATATTCCAAAGGAAAATTACAGAATGAAAGAGTAGATGTAAATTTCTATTTGGTCGATATCGTTTTCCATCGTTATTGACAAATCTTCCTCTACATTGAAATAAACATTCATTAATTTCTCTTAAAATATACTCGTTTTCTTTAATATCAAAATGACAGCTCTTTTTGGAAAACCCCTTCAGTATAACAACTGATATTTTAGCTAATTTCATTTCAAATTTTTCCGACATATTTTTTGATACGACTTTCGGATTTTTCATTCGATACGTAAACAGAAATTTACAGGCTAGGACAATCGAATTAGTAATAAAAAATTTTAACCGATACCAAAGGATTATTATTGAAAATAATAATCCAATTATAAGGTTTGGATATTTACTTTCAGACTTTGTCTGGCATATCTCCAAAATTTGTTTCTTTTTCCAATTCCAAGAATGAAGTCGAAGAAATCCATATCTTGAAACGCCTGACATTTTTGGACAACTGGTAACGGGATGCTATTCGACCAATCTGTGGCTAAAGAACTGCGTAGAAAAATATAGGGTGTCTCATTTAAAAAACATCAAATTTTGAATTGATTGTGGAGCATTGTTATCTTTCACGTCGTCCCAAAGATAAATATTTGAAGGTGTTAAATCATAAGATCTTCTATGCGAGTATACCTAAGTTCTTGCCTTCGGCGTCCACCAAATACACAGAACATTAATGCAACTCTGTACATTAATAATAACTGATTCGGTGCCTCATGAATAAATTTCAGAATATCTCCTCTAGCCAGAAATTCGGACAATTTTGGTAGATATCCTTTCGATCCTCGCTTCAATTATTCGGCTAACTTATAGTAATTACTAATGTTAATATTCTTATTCACCATGAAAATCTTTAATATTGAATATTTGGACCATAAAGAACTCGGAGAAAATATTTCAGAGAGATCGGTAAATTAACCGAGCAGCACAGATTCATAATACCATCCACAAATTTGTTTGCCATCCACTTCACAAAATGTTTGTACCCTTGTCATAGTAGTTTCGTTACCTTATTGGCAATAAGTTTTTTACAGTCTCTTTTGCCATTTCCTCATGTCTACATTTGAAGTTTGATAGTTTCTCCATAGCAACGATAATGCGTCTTATATAAAATGAATATATAAAGTGTAATAAAAAGAAATTCTTTATTTTTGCATGAAAAATAAAGCATTAATTATCATAGTTAGAATAATCTGATTTAAGTCAAATACGCGTCGTTTTGTTCGATAACTTGTTGCCATTTTGAAGGTAATATCATTATGCCTCTCTCATAGAAACCCTCGTATCTATTGACAAAAAATTGAGACAGTCGATTTTCACAAGCCTCTGTTGAAGCGAAGTTTTTAACAGCAGGTACATATGGTAATCACTTCGTGCGAGGTCTGTACTATAAGGTGGATGCATAAGAACCTCCCAACTAAGCTACCGGAGCTTCTGGCTAGTCACTATCGAATATCGATGTGTTTGGCCTGGCGTTGTCCTGATGGAACACAATTCCTATTAACCAAAGCAATTGTTGACAGTACAGTTCCAAGTTAACAGTTGTGCCGTAGGGGAGCAGCTTATAGCAAATAATTCCCTGCCAATCCCACCAAACATACAGCCTCCCTGACCGTCAATCCTAGCTTGGACACCGTTTCCGCCGGCTCACCGCGTTTCGACCACGACCGTTTTTGCTTGACGTTGTAGTTAGTGGTCCACTAACTCACCAACCGCTTAAAAAATGGGTTGATATTGGAGCGATTCGGCAGCGATTCATAGATAGAAATTCGGTCCATGAGGTTTTTCATGTTAATTCGTGTGGTACCCATAAATAGAGCTTTTTCTCAAGACCAGCCTTGTGTAAATGATTCCAAACCGTTTCTTGTGCAATCTTTAGCTCTTCAGCAATCGAAACAGTGCTCACATGATGGTCGAACTCGACATTGTCCATGATTTTATCGACATTTTTGACAATTGGCCTTCCAGTGCGTGGTGCATCTTTGACATCAAAATTACCGAAACGGAATCGACGAAAACAAAATTGCGCGTGATTGGTTGTTACAATATCAGGATCATAACCATTTTTTTACATTTTCAGCCGCCTGGCTTGCATTTTCGCCTTTATCGAAGAAAAACTGTGAAATATAGCGTATTTTCTCTTTACTAGTGTCCATTTTTTTACGCGCGCTCAAACTTAACTGAGTCGACTAATCACAAAACTTTCAGAGAAGTTTTTGTAGTACGAAACCTCATCTTTCTAACGCCATCTAGTGGAAACTATACGAAGCGAGATACAGTTAACTAGAACCATCTATTGGAAAAATAAAGGATTTTTCACTACACCTAATACGTTCACTAAGATGAAATGAAATTGAGTTCTCAAATTTGAGGATGTAGTAATTAAAGGATATGACACAACTGTTTGTATTAAGAGATGTTGATGCTCTCGGGTTTGCATGCCATCGCCCTCCAAGCATGAACATCTGCTTAATGCCCTTGTTACATAAATAACTATTATGTATTCAAGAGTTTTCGTTTGTTTTTTCTAGTTGCCAATGGGCGTCGATGCACTATTCTTCCTTATCCTTCGCTCTAAAAAAATCACATTCGCAGTACGTTATTTTTGGTTCAGCCATACTGTCATTACGCATGCAGAACACACCCTGGTTATTAAACAAGAAAAATAAAGAAGAACACTGACTAGGAGATTTTGAGCTCCTGTTCATTCTATATTCTATCGAGGATCATATAACTGAATGTGTGTATTTTATGAGATGTGATTAATTAATCACATTAGTGACATCATGTTTATGATGTCATTGTTGTCGGTTATCTTATCTTGGCGATGGGTTATGATGAAACGCTCCTCTTGAAATCGGTGTGAACATTCTAGGGATTATTTTACCTAAATAAACTAAATTTGAACCTTGTTCGATCTGTTGATATGGATATATCGGTCATTTTTTTATATTCAGTATGAATTTTACATGGTTCTGGTGGCACGACAACATGAAAATTTGCATGAAGCCTGAAGTTGTTTGTTCACAGCTATACAATATTTACTTTCGATCAATTGTGTTGTTTTGACATTATCACGAAAACAACCCCTAGAATTTTTTCCATTAACGAACTGAAACGCGTCATACCTACGAGATTCGAACCTACTATGAAAATCACAAGCTTCTAGGCGTTTCCGTTCGAGACATACCGTGTTAACGGTCGGACAGGCATGGTTAAGGATGCGTTCGTCTTCAGTGGGTCGTACCTTGTCTGCTCAAAATTCGAACGAAATGATAAATCGATCTGTTCGATGATCGAGTGGTTAATTACACCATTTATGACTGGAGAATGGCTGGGCCGATTTTTATTATCTTTGATCTGCTGAATTTGTCGGCTGTACCGAATAACTAAATAACGTAAACATGGGAAATATCCACGAGAAATATCGAACAATGAGTAAACTAAACGGTCAAGGGTTTTCCAATAAGATATGTATTTCATTTTTTTTGTAATGGAAGCTTCCATAGTACGTTCGAATTGATAATGTCAGATAAAGAAGAAGAAGTAGAAAAAAAAAATTTAAAAAATAGTGTGTTTTATTACTACCTACCAAAGATATTTCATTTTGAATAGGCCGCTATCTGGGTGGCGAACACTTTTGAAGCTGCTATCTTTTCACATTGATAAGTAAAAACTACGCCATTTCTTAAAATGGATCGATACACGCTTCAACAATGAACTGAAATTGTTAAAATTCAGTTCGCAAAATCAATGCGCTTTTGGATTTTCGTGAAGTACATTCTCGGCCGGCAATAGTGAAACTGGTGGAAAAACTTGCGCTGTTGGGACAAGTTAGTGATGTGAAGAATAGAAAAAGCGTGTGTTGCTCAAGAACAAATGAGAATAATGCTGCTGTAGCCCGTAGTGTTGATGAGATCCAAATTTTCAAGAACAAAACGTCCGTTTGGTCCACTAATTGAAATGAAAAACAAAACCAACATCAAGAACGAAATTTGAAAGATTTGCAACGATTTTGCACGCTTCATTCTATCTTACGCTACTGGAATTTTTGAAGACGCGGTAATTTGTTAATTAATCGTATTATATAGTGTACCAACGGTCGGAACGCAGATGCGCGGGTCTAGAGAGAATCTTCTGAAAAATTTTCAATGATTATTGAGACTTCAGCAAGAATACGTACCTAAGATTTAGATTTCAGTCATTATTAATTTAATTTGAGACTCGGAATCTGATTTATCGGCGAGAATTGTGTCGGGATTCTCGCACATTCCGTGAGATTGGAACAAAGAAAACCTCCCGTGGAATTGGAACAACAGAAATCTTCCTTGAGATACAGAATTTGGGATAGTACGTATGTTAGACCACTTTAGTTCCTGAATCTGAAAGAATACCTGCGTAATACCTGGCATTATCACATCAACTTCGTTGGATGAGGATTGGAATACTTTAGCTTCCTGTTAAGAACTGGTGTTCAGAAGGCTGAAGATAATTTACAGAAGACGTTCCATCCTAGAAGCAGAGTAACTCATTCAAAATCGTTTTAAGTTAAGTTTCTATTTTATTATTTGTTTAGAGTGAAAAGGATCGATCATTGTATATTTTAATTTTATTAAATTTGTAAAAACCTGGGTAGGAGTTTTGTTGCCAAATAAGCCAAACCACCCCTAGAAATTAGTCTTTAGAGTCTCATGGGCAAGATTCATCATGGAATTTCGGAAATCAGTCGTAGAAAAACGCAATCGAAGAAACAGAAAAACACCCTACATCCGATCCGTATTAAATGAATACTTATTTCAAGCTGGTTGCAAACAATCTTGTAATTAGTAATTGCATATCGGCACTCCTCTTAAATTGTTGATGAAGTCATTCCGTTCTGCCTTCCGAAGCGTTCAAGAATTTCCGATACGAATTGTCGATTTACTCGAGCGCGAAGATAATTCTATTTTTAATTTGATTGACTGGGGACGGGTTGATCGATCGTTACGTAATGGTCGCAGAAGAGCATTCGAACGGAAATCTGGGACGGCTACTTTCATCCGTCCTAAGTGATGCTCTTGTGTTTCGCCGAATTTTGACTCGTCGATTATCAATTGTCGGATTATTGATGAAATTGAAGGCATTTTACTCGAGAACATTACGTTCTAGAGGGTTTGTGAAGGAAAGCGGGGAAAACAGGAAATGACTTTAAATAGTCATTGCCGTAGACGTTAGAGAAGACTGAAGAGACGATACCCCAAAAAACTACGCCACTGAAGAACTAAAAAAATATTAGAAATCCCTTTGAGTACAGTATCCTTCAAAATTTAAATATTTATTATTATTACTTGTTTAGAATTTATGAAAATAATATATATATATATATATATATATAATCTACATCCATTTTACGTTTCAGTGTTTGGATTTTAATAGTATATTCTAAAACAAGTTGCAGAATGGGCTCCTATTCCAAGACGAATGCGCTCCTTCGTCGCTCGTTATCGAACGCATGAGTGTTGGAATTGCCTTCTGCAACGAGTATTAGACGATATTTTCTCTATTTCGGTCATGTTTTGTGGAATATTGTCGTAATTCAATGAAATTTAGATTTTAATTTAAATCCTAGTGACATTTGTATTGTATCTTGGCAGAAGGTGTGACTGTTACGAACATTGACAGATTACGGAATTTGGTTATGAATCTTACGTTTCGAATTTTGAAATAATTTATATGCCTGACGAAATCAATTTAACACTACCAGAATTAAGAAAAATTGCGAATAATGTTGCAAATCATTTCACTATATCCAAATTATATTGACAATTATTGATGTTTGTTGAAATTTGATAAGATTGTATGTCAACCACAAAACGAAAAATTTAACTGAAAACGATGCTGTAATGAGTTTATTAAAGCACTGTTTTTAGAACTGTAATGAACTCATTACAATACTGAAATAGAGAAAAAAAATTACACTACAATAAATAAAACTTAAACTATGATCTAATGAATTTTTTCTATTCTGCCCGGTTAGTCGCTAACTCTTTCGCTTCTTTTAGGTTCTTTCCTCTCCTGTATTTCTCTCATTATTGCCCCATCCCAAGTATATTGTCGTCTTCCTCTCATTGGCTACACCAGTTTATCGAATCTTTATTAATCTTCACTAGAGATTGGGTAAATAAGTATCAACATTTATAATTAATTTATTCATAACAGCTAATTTACTGTATGTTCATAATATGAAATTTGGATTAGAGTAGAGGAGAGAGTTGTTTGAATTTTTCTCTCGAAATCGGTAGCAGATATAAAAATAAATAAATAAAAATAAAATGAAAATATAAGAAACCAAAAAGTGTAGTACTGGACCAAAGCCTTTTCTTACATTTTTCTAAAATATCAGTGGTCCTTAAAAAAAAGTTCTGGATGGAAGGAACGGTCACTGTTCCAGAAAAAATCACCCTGTAGATTTGCGATCAAAATGATGAAAACTTCAAATTAGAATATCTATGCCAGATTTAAGTTTTGAATTGAAGGTGTTAGGAGAAAAAACTAACTAAAATATTGAACTTTAACACCCTGTATCTCGAAAACAAAGTGTTTGCGGTTCCATATTGATGGGACTTTTTTTCTTAAAAGGATCCAAGAAATCTGTTATTTTCGTTTGTACCTCCAATGGTGGAATACCCTGTATATTTGAAAATTCATAAATCGAAAACTATCGAAGCTATGATTTTATGTTGAAAACGAATTATTTCAAATGACGATAATTTTTTCACTTTTATCGTAAAAATTCGATAAGAAGCATGAGTTGTTGTAACAAAAATCTTTTTCTCCGACTCTGATTTTTGCTCCTGAACGAAAAATTCTGGTTGAAAAAAATATTACTCTGCATTGTGTACTTTTAATTTTTTCAACAGGAAAAATTGAATGCCCGAATGGTATTTGACAAGACTATTTCATGAGACCATATTTACTTGTTTTCAAATGTATTGTAAATTTTGGTGGCGGTTTTTCCGCGGATAAACTCTAAAAAAATGCTTCAGATGCTGTCATACAGTTTGTCCATATATAAATCATTTATTTTGTAATTCAAAATTGAGCGTTTGTGATTCTCATACTCTGGATTTGCCAAGATTCCGTTTCGAGTCGAAGTTTCACTTACAACGCAGTCACTGTTTATAACTCAGTTCCTTTAGGTTACAGAGATGTTTTTGAAACGAAACTAAAAAAAATATTATTGCAATTTCAGGGTGAATAAGTTGAGTGCGTCATCAATAATTTTTTTTTTTTTGCATTCGTATTATGTATATCTTTCCTCTTTTTTCCCTGATATTTTCAACAAAATATAATTTTGTTTTTAGTTTATCGTATTATTCTCAAGAATTGTGCTTTTTTTTCGGCTGAAAGAAAACCTTCTGTTTCTGGATACATCGCACCTGATGCGAGCCAATAGTTCGACGTTTCAATGTCGACATGGTCCTTGTTCACCTCGTTGAAATGTCTTCCATGCAGGGGCTTTTCTCCCCATCTTTGCAGTTTTTCTTGATTTGTCTGGTTGTTGTATGAAAATTGCTCCTTATGAAGTCGTAAAGGTGTTGATTCGTTTGCTTCACACAGTATTTTTAGACGTCTGATCTACTTGCTAGTATTCCTGTTGGCTTTCTATCTGCCCATTAGCAAGTTCCATCAAGTCCGTCAGACCCCTGCCTCCTTTATTTCTTGGAAGTGTAGTCCTCTCAATTCTGCTTATTATTATTCTTATTATTGGTGGAAATTAAGATGAGGGAAATAATCGTTTACAGAAAGCCCGACAAAAATCTAAAACATGCCATTCAATCTTCTATTACTCTTTTCGTATCTCATACGATAATTTTTCCATAAATTTACGAACAGACACGCTTTGTTACATGCGTAGATGTGGCTTAACGTAAGCTCCGGTTCTCGATTCCTCGAGACGCGTAGGAGGTATAAATAAATGAACTATTGAAATAGATTACATTCGCACACGGCTCGGGAAGACATGTACTATTATTATTTACCATAATAGATAAATAGATCGAGCGGAAATGTCGTGCTTCTCTAGCACCCCGACGAAGTACGTCATCGAGGAACCCATTCTGAATTGAAGGGCGAAACAATGAACAATAACTTCGTTCTTTAAATGCGCGTCTTTTATTCATCAAGTGAGTTTCGAGTGTACATGTTCTATGCAACGGAATCGTTATTCTCTATGTTAGGTTTATACTGACATTCTGGAAATTCAAGATATTGTTATCTGGTTAATGAACAGTATTTCTAATAATACAGATATTCAATGTCTACTTGTGAATTAGCTGTCGGTTGACGTGAATACCGTTTATCATGGACTCACCTGATATACAGGGGGTCCCAACGAAAATTTGACCCCCCACCCTCCTGAACTCGGAAACGTATAATTTTCAAAGATTTTAAAATGAGAAGAGATGTCGAGTGTTGGTTGGTTTGAAAGTTATTTATGTTCTGTTCACGACCCAGTTATAATTTTCTAAATCGGTTCACCATTTACGAAATAATGTAATATTGAACTTGCCGTCGAAAGATGATGTTGAATAGACAATTCAACCACACGAACTCAAGAACCTAAGTATTTTGAAGAATCTTAAAATAATTTTCAAGTTCTGTATTAGGGATAAAAAATACCTTAGACGACGTTATTTCGAAAAAACCACCTGAGGGTGGCAACAAAACAACCCCAATTTTTTTTATTTTTTAATAGGGAGGAGGTGGTAGATGTGTTTTAGTTCTATAAGCATCTTAGTTAAACTGAACCACATCCAACATTTCCTACTCAGGGCCGGCGCGAATAATTTTGGCGCCTGAAGCAAAGAATATTTTGCGCCCCTGCTGAAAAAGTATCAATAACAACATAACCTCCTTTATGAACACCAGCACCGAACATTCTATTTTTTCGACGCCCATTAACAATGCGTAAGTAATAGATCTGATTTTCACATTCACAAGACACAGCGTACGATAGATGAAAGATTACCTATCACAATACAAGATACTAGCTTCGAAAACTAAATGAGATTGAAAACATGTGTTTCGCTGAATACATTTGGCATTTAACAGTAACTAGTTTCGAATGCAAAATCGTAGTAAGAATTTTCCATATGTTGAATGTGTAAAAAACTTCCACATAATTCGAAAACGAAGATAGTGTTGCTTTTCGTCTTTGTGAAATACATTTCATACCTCTTTCAATTAGGGTATTAGGCAATGCTGCTTATATTTGTTGGGTTGCCATGTGTAATTTATTGAACATGCGGCTTAATGAAGACGGTTTGGAGGTTTTTATTGCAGAGAATGTTCATAAATGCAGCGGAGCTGACCAACCTCATGTTGTTTTCAAGAATCAAGACTATATTTCTTCAAAAATATGAACAGGCGGCCGAAAACTGAGCCGAATTGCCGCCCCTCGAATAGAGGCGCCTGAAACAGTCGCTTCACTGTTTCACCCCTAACGCCGGCCCTGCTCCTACTAATTAAATTTTTTTTGGGGATTGTTGAGTCCTTGAGTTTGGGCGGTTCAACTGACTGTTCACATTACCGTTTGACCCTAAGTTCAATATAACATTATTTCGTGATTAGTGAACCGATTTTGAAAATTTTAACTGGTTTTTGCACAGAACATAAATAACTGTTGAACTAAAACTCGACATCTCTTCCCTTTTTAAAATCTTTGAAAATTCTCGTTTCTGAGTTTTGGGGGGTGAGTCAAATTTTCCTTGGTACAGACTGTATTATGCCGGTAACACTATCATACAAAGGACCCCGCACGTTTAGTAGGGAAAATGGCTTTCCGTGAATTTGGCTGAATTTTTGATATGTTGTAGTTCTTGATGAACTGATCAGAAAAGTCCTCAGCCATAAAGCTCAAAAATGGACAGTTTTCGAGATATGGAGCTTTGAAAATGGATTTTTTGCAATTTTCGGGGTTTTTGCTCATCAATCAGGGAGCTCTCATTTCTGGTTTTTATGGAATTTGGATGTTCGGCGGCCAGAACCCGACTGAGAAATAATCTTCCTTGGTTATATTAGGCACCGCCATCGATAATTTTTTATACACTGCTCCACATTGGCTATGAAATGAGATACAAAATCCAAGATCTTCCATACATCTTTGCATGCCACAAGATGACGCCAGAATAATTCACATGACCGAGAAACGACATATTGTGAAATTTTTTTAAGATTTTTCTTAAACTGAATCCTCATATATCTGATGTCCAATAATATCAAATATGTTAGCCGAAATGTTCATAACCAGGCATCGCGAGCTGTAATGGGGGGAAATGGGAAAATCATTATCATATATCCTCAGGGATAACAATTGTGATCACTATTGATGTCATTTACATATGATATGTGATTTGTTTCTCACAAATCTCGATAATCTGACAATGGGGTACCAAGACATTTTCCTCAGAATGTCTCGAAATTGATGATAGCATCTCACAGACAAACGAATCCGTGAAAATCTCTGCAGTTTTGATGCAATATAGTACTATACGGGTAGAATATAGAAGTCCAAGTGTTGGAAGCAAACTATGAATGGAACTTCCGATATTAACCCACGAATTCTTGAAAATATTTTTTTTTTCTATGAACTTTTTGAACTTCACACATACAAATGAATACTATCTAATAATATGATCGTTGGCAAAATGAATGAGTAGATCAATCAAAAACAATATAATAATGAGAGTAACATTCATAATAATAATAACAATAATGATAATAAATAAAAAACTTTTAAAATTATATTAGCAATCGCAAGAAATCATTTAGAATATTATGGATCGAATCGGGGGCAAAATTAATGATTTGATAACATAAAACTATATCAACGGACGTAACACAATCACAAATCATCTCAAAAATAAGAAGAAAAATCAAGCCTTTCATTAATTTTGCCCCCGATTCAATTCATAATATTCTAAATGAATTCTTGCGATTGCTAATATAATTTTAAAAGTTTTTTGTTTATTATCATTATTGTTATTATTATTATGAATGTTTCTCTCATTATTATATTGTTTTTGATTGATCTACTCATTCATTTTGCCAAAGATCATATTATTAGATAGTATTCATTCGTATGTGTGAAGTTCAAAAAGTTCATAGAAAAAAAAAATATTTTCAAGAATTCGTGGGTTAATATCGGAAGTTCCTTTCATAGTTTGCTTCCAACATTTGGATTTCTATATTCTACCAGGATAGTACTATATTGTATCAAAACTGCAGACATTTTCACGGATTCGTTTGTCTGTGAGATGCTATCATCAATTTCGAGACATTCTGAGGAAAATGTCTTGGTACCCCATTGTCAGATTATCGAGATTTGTGAGAAACAAATCACATATCATATGTAAATGACATCAATATTGATCACAATTGTTATCCCTGAGGATATATGATAATGATTTTCCCATTTCCCCCCATTACAGCTCGCGATGCCTGGTTATGAACATTTCGGCTAACATATTTGATATTATTGGACATCAGATATATGAGGATTCAGTTATTAAAAAAATCTTAAAAAAATCTCACAATATGTCGTTTCTCGGTCATGTGAATTATTCTGGCGTCATCTTGTGGCATGCAAAGATGTATGGAAGATCTTGGATTTTGTATCTCATTTCATAGCCAATGTGGAGCAGTGTATAAAAAATTATCGATGGCGGTGCCTAATATAACCAAGGAAGATTATTTCTCAGTCGAGTTCTGGCCGCCGAACATCCAAATTCCATAAAAACCAGAAATGAGAGCTCCCTGATTGATGAGCAAAAACCCCGAAAATTGCAAAAAATCCATTTTCAAAGCTCCATATCTCGAAAACTGTCCATTTTTGAGCTTCATGACTGAGGACTTTTCTGATCAGTTCATCAAGAACTACAACATATCAAAAATTCAGCCAAATTCACGGAAAGCCATTTTCCCTACTAAACGTGCGGGGTCCTTTGTCGATTTAATTTTTATGTTACCTTCAATTACTTTGAAATAAAAAAGGATTGACGTGAAGCAGTTGCTTGTTCAAATTCGTATCCATGTTATTTTTTCAAGACAGGACCAGGCACCTGAATGTATGAAAAATGGTTAGCGGGTAATTTTTTTAGGGGTATTATTCGTCTTTACTTATGAATTACATGACTCTACTTCGGCCCCAGCGTGTTTATGGGGTTCGCCGCGTTGCAACAGAGTCACCTCTCCACCATGGTGTGACAGGGTTTCTTAGGCAGAGATCGCTGAATTGCCTAACTGAAGAGTCCATCAGCGATCTAGGGACTAAATACCGTAATCCTTTGAAAGAGCTTGAGAACGTCTCGCCAAAATAAAAAAGAAACCAAACTGATCTGATAGATGCCAAGATGTTGATTCAACAAGTTGTTGAGTTCACAATTTGTTGGTTGAGTTCATCAACTGAAGCTTTGCTGAGGAATGTTCAAAATGCCAACTCACGGAAAACTGTGCAATACTTTTAAGCTGATGACAATAATAAATTATGAAAAAGGAACTAAGTTATTCTTTCAACTTTGTAGCCAACGATACTGACTGAAACTCACATCCGAGCAGAGATACTTGTTGGATAGTGTGTCATTCAGAAATGCTGATGGCGAGATAATAAACGAATAATGAAAATGAAACATTCTAAGATCAAAATAGCTAAGCAGATACGTTCTCTGCCAAGTCATGCACATCATAAGTAAGGACGATAAATACCCCTAAAAAGTTGAAAACCTCAGCGATCAATAAACAAGAGCCCTTTCAGCTACAAAGTAGCGAAAAATAAAGAGAATGTTTTATTTATAGCTTTGATCACTACGTATACTTTGAAAATTTTATAACTTGGGAACCAGCGTTGACCAGAATCTTCTGATCAGTTTTTCTTATTAAGGGCATGAAGGTCTACGAAAAACAATACTTACATTTGAAATTAATCGGTAATCATTTTTCATGCATTCAGGTGTCTGGATTTTTCTTTTCGAAAAATCCCAGATATTGGCAGATTGATTTTCAAGAGCGCTACATATATTCATTCTTGGAAGTAACGACGCCTCGGTGAAGTTTTGCCTGCCTGATCATTTATGCGCATTCGCCGAAATAGGGTTGATTAAAGAAGCCGCCGTTTATCATTCGATTATAACGTGTTCAGATATCAACAAGTGTTTCTTTCGAGATAAAACGCATCAAATATGAGTTATGCACGTAGGTTAATGAAGGTGAGAGGTGTTTTATTTGTCCAAATCTGCTAACAACGCTGGTTCAATTGAGTTTTCATTTTTATTGGAATTTGAAACTTTTTTCGCCGTTCCGGGATTTAATTGACAAGTTATGTCATTCGGTAGCGGGATTGAATATTCACGAAAATCCTGGAGGGTATTAAAGGAGAAAGATCGAACTACTTTATGAAGGACAATTATCAAATTTGCATGATAATTAACTACTTTTTACGTTGATGTTGGTATCGCATGTCATATTTGAGTCTTTTTTGTAGAGCAAAACTAAAGATTCGATATTTCCGATGATCAAATATTTTGTCGGATATTTTTTATTTTTCCTGTGGATTCAACATATCCTTTGGTCACACACACTGGAGGATTTCCAACCTCCACGTCCTATTGATACGTCGGCTATTGCTCAAGAATCTTCTAATAAAGCCTAGCATTTTCCAGTTTTAAGAAAGCTACTATTTTTCGTAGAAACATAACAAACTCATTATTGCTTACTGGTCGATGCGTACATTTTTCGTTGATATATGGAACAAAGATTTTAGGATGGGGTGTCCCAATTTTCCAAAATCATACTAATATCTTCATATTTTACAAATAAAATTTCAGCCACAAGTTTGTTTTTGGTATTTTTAATCGCGATCAAAATTTATTACCCCAAATCTCTTATATCATTGATATTTAATTAAAACACGGCAAGCTCCAGCTCTACACCTAAAAATCAGCGAAACCTGAAAACAATTCAAATTCTCAATTTGCACCGATATAATAATAACAATAATAAAGTTTATGTGAGAACTTCAACAAATAAACAATTGCACCGATACAAATAAAATTTTGGTATTAACTTAACTATCTAATATTCATAATCCCGGGGCTACTGTAAGAACTGATAAACCTGCTCGAATGTTAGTATTTTTTATTTTTTCGGTTCAAACATTTTCTGTGATATTTATGACTGGTTTACGCATTGATTAATGTGTCCAAAGAGTTGAGACGCTCACAACTTTTGACTGTTGATTTCACGACATTTTTCAGACAGCAAATGGTGTAATATTAATATGGAAAAATTTTTTTTGCGGAACAAATTTTAGCATTGGCTTTTTCCGACCCCGCTGGTTCTAAGCTGGGGCTGCTCAAAAAATTATACAGGGTGATTCCGGAGGAAACCGTCAGATTTTAGGAGAAGTTTACACTACTCAAGGCAGATTCGAAACAATATTTGGTTTATGGTTGGGAGCCTTTATTGAGAGTATACAGGGTAATTTGTCCGACTCGACCGATTTTTCTTCTGTTCATAACTTTGGTATGGCTTGATCAATATTGATGAAATTTTCAGTGTAGAATAAGATCCGAAACTATCCATTCCTTGGCGTTCACAACATTTGGGCCTCTCTCACGGCACGCTAAAGGCACTCACGAGGCACCCATGGTCGAGCGTTCGGATCATTTTACAGTCGGGCAGCACGGGATACGGCCGCACGAATGTAAATCAGAGAACGAACTTGACTGCCCGACTGTAATCTCTTGGGTGCCTGGCTTCCAGATGCTCGAGAAAATGCCTCGTAAGTGGCGGGCATTAGTGAGCATCTTATGAGGTTCAGTTGTCACAAGAATTAAAGTCAGCTGATCATGAAATGCGTACAACCTATTCTCATATGGGGTTGTGAAAATCATCATGTAACTGCTGAGAGACCATAACATCCATAATAAGCCGATGTATTGAGTTCAATTTAGTCTGCAATAATGCTTAGACTATTGACCATCTGAAAACCAACATCCGTCAAGTTATTGATGAGATATGCTTGAAATGTATGCCGGTTGAAATATCTCACAAGGATCTGATCGAGTCCTGTGAGAGATCACGCGGAGGACATATAAATGAATATTTCCCTCATGTCAAAAATTCTATGTATATGGAGAACAATTATCGAAAATTACAGCGAATATTTCCCTCCTGTCAAAAATTCTATGTATATGGAGAACAGTTATCGAAAATTACAGCGATAATTGCATTGTAGGAAGCGAAACAGCACTGCGATAATTGTTCTGTTCATAGATAGATGCATAGTTTCTATGCATCTTACACAGTTCGAATCCATGGCAATTCCATTCTAAATCAGTTTGACAAGTGATGTAACAGTTTATTTGGGGAATATTCCCCCGAATTACACTCGTGCATCAAAATGACCGGATAATTTCGCATTCCAGCGTGTTTTCTTTGAAAAACTGCATTCGGTCATTTTCATTTTTGGAGAAAGAGCCCTCCACCTTCGGTGTCGGGCTCTTTCTCCAAAAATGAAAATGAACTCATGCAGTTTTTATGACAACACGCTGTCATGCAAAATTATCGGTAATTTTGATGCACTTGTGCAATTACCTACGAATATTTCCCTCCTGTCAAAAATTCCATGTATATGGAGAACAATTATCGAAAATTACAGCGATAATTGCATTGTAGGAAGCGAAACAGCACTGCGATAATTGTTCTGTTCATAGATAGATGCATAGTTTCTATGCATCTTACACAGTTCGAATCCATGGCAATTCCATTCTAAATCAGTTTGACAAGTGATGTAACAGTTTATTTGGGGAATATTCCCCCGAATTACACTCGTGCATCAAAATTACCGATAATTTTGGATGACAGCGTGTTGTCATAAAAACTGCATGAGTTAATTTTCATTTTTGGAGAAAGAGCCCGACACCGAAGGTGGTAATTTTGATGCACTTGTGCAATTACTTACGATAATTGCAAGGTCCAAGCATTATATCGAAATAGAAATTTGATCGAAATTCTAAGTGAAAGTGTTTTATTTTTGTAATGAATTTTTGCCAAGTAGGGACCGAATCCATCAAATGTTTTGATGACGTTTACACCCGAAACCACAGAAATATATGTATTTTTACTGCCCTTAATGCATATTTTGACAATTTTCAAACAGATTTGAAGCATTTTCCTAGTCTATTTCGGGCTTATATGTTGAATAAAATCCAGACTCTAGTGATAACTATCGAGTATTTTTGTTCTGTCAACTGTTGTTTATTATTTCGATCGAATAAGAAAATCTTAAAGCAACACTTGATTTTTCACAACGTGTCGTCGGATAAGTTCTACCTCGTTTATTTACAGAATTGTTTCTGACGAGTCGAGCCAAGTCTGTATCCCACGCGGTACACCCACCAACGAATTCCCCAAAAAAAAATTTTACGAACGATGGGAATACATTATTTATCGACCACTCAACGATGAAAGATGATTAATAGGCACCTAGTGAGTTTCAAACGGTTTGCTGCAGGTCGTCGAAGGAATCTATCTTCAGAGAAGAAATCGATTTTATTTTATGGATTAGAAAGAATTCGTTACAGAGTACCATAAGTTCTTCTTCGTAAGCATCTGTGATTTTTTTTATGAATACAGGCGACCATTCTTAGAATGCTATAAAATATAATATAAATAGACACTATATGGGCTATTAAAAAGTCTTGAATTGACACTTATTTATGAATATGAATGAAACAGAAAGTATCATTGAATTTCTTTGTGTTTTCAGATATGTGGTCAAATTTTATGTGGCTACAAGGATAACTGAAATATACACTGCGCAAAAAAAATAACGCACATTATGGAAAATCTCAAATTTATTCTACAACTGAAGGTGTTCTCAATGATAATTATTTTTATCAGAATTATGCATGCATATGTTATCCACTTTCAATTTTTTTCTTCAATACAGATGTTTTTTCCCAGCAGGAATAAAAAAAGATGAGATTATCAGATTTTGAATGTATTGGCTTCATTCTGAAATCAGTTGTTCTCGATCAATTCTAGTGATCAATAGTTTTTCTTTCGTTTGATTTTCTACACTCGACCGCTATGCAACGCGAAACACGCAATTTGACCCAAGAGAAATGTGCCCAAGCGGTAGTTTTGCGAGAAGAAGGGTGGACATACACAAGAATTGCAGAAAGGTTTGGAGTTTCCCATACAAGTGTGTCCAGATTCAGGGAGACAGGTATGAATGTCCGAAGACCAAGATAGGGTAGACTACGGGTAACAACTGCCATTCAAGAACGTTACTTGAGAGTTTCTTCGTTGAGACAACGGTTTGCAACCGCTCGACTCATTCAAAATCAGCTTGAGCAAACTCATGGGGTGCAAATTAGCACTCAGACAATAAGAAATCGCCTCAGAGAATATGATTTAAGACCTCGTGTCGCGGCAAGAGGCCGAGCTCTCACCCCAGCCCATCGAAGGGCGCGTTTGGATTTTGCGAGAGAGCATATCCATTGGGAAGAGGCTGATTGGGAAAGAGTTCTCTTCACAGATGAGTCTAGATTCTGCCTCTACCATTGTGATCGACGTTCCCTTGTATACAGACGTCCACATGAAAGATATGCTCAGTGCAATTTCCTGAATACTACTGGTTTCGGGGGAGGATCGATTATGGTATGGGGTGGAATATCTTTGACTGCTCGCACAGACCTAGTGGTCGTTGATAACGGAGTTATGAATGCTGATAGGTATATAAGGAACATTCTTGAAGAGCATGTAGTGCCATTTGCCCCATACATTGGTGAAAATTTCATTTTTATGGACGATAATGCCAGACCCCATCGTGCGCGCATCGTTCAGGAGTACCTTGAAGAGGTTGAAGTCTCTCGAATGGAATGGCCAGCAAGAAGTCCAGATCTCAATCCGATTGAGCAGGTTTGGGACAACCTCAATAGAAGGCTGAGAAGTTCAGAAAATCATCCAGCTACTCTTAATGACTTAGGAATCCAACTCAGAGAAATCTGGGAAGGATTAGATCACAACATTTCAAGATCACTCATTTTGAGTATGAACCGTCGCGTCGTTGCCGAGCTGTAATTAACGCAAGGGGTGGAAATACCAAGTATCAAATCACTTATCAGCATTCCAGTATTTTGAAAATTGTTTATTTCTCTTCTTTCACATAAGATTCGGTGAAATCCTGAAT
The DNA here is from genome assembly GCF_914767665.1 of Harmonia axyridis. Lineage (NCBI taxonomy): Eukaryota > Metazoa > Arthropoda > Insecta > Coleoptera > Coccinellidae > Harmonia > Harmonia axyridis. The sequence continues at coordinate 51,821,826 of NC_059502.1, read as the reverse complement.
TTTTCTTCCATTTAATGTGTCTTGTTTCGTTCAAAACCTTCCCGAGAGAACATAAATCATAAGTTATAAAGTCAATGTAGAGTTAACTTTCATTAAAATTGAGATTTTCAGAATGTGCGTCAATTTTTTTGCGTAGTGTAACTGATCTTGTGCAAAAACTTGAAATATTTCTTGAAATCACTAAATGTTAAATTGAAGAATAACCCTAATCATTTCGACCATGAGAAAGTTTTTCGATGAGCTAATAAATCACCCTGTATACCCCAAAATTTAAACTGGGTCTGATCTGTTGTCACTGAAATATTAGGTTTTTGTTTTTCGATGTTCTAATTTTCTATGGTTCTGCTTATGATATCCACACGAAACTCTGCACGAAGCATGAAATGGTTATTCTATACAGGGTGTCTTCTTTTGAAAGGATCAAACTTCAAGAGGAGATCATACAAATTATTTGCAACAAAAATGTCATAAAACACATGGTGGAAATGTTGATGGATTTTTTTCAATTTAAAAATCTTCAAATTTAGTGGTTGTCCTTTTGTAATCCCGTTGGTTCTAAGCAGTGGCTGCTCAAAAAGTAAAGATGGTATAAAAAACCCACCCTATTTTTCGACAAGGAATCACCTCAGAACTACTGGGTTAGGAAAGCGTTGGAATGTCTTTCATAATGAAGAATGAATTGAAATTAATTTTTGAAATAATGTTTCACTTCTGAAGGGGATTTTACTTTTGGACAGGATCATCAACATTTCGACCATGAAAAAGTTTTTCGGTGAGCTAATAAATCACCCTGTATACCCCAAAAATTTCAATTGGGTCTGATCTGCTGTCACATGGTGGAAATGTTGATGGATTTTTTTCAATTTAACATTTCTTGATTTCACGAAATATTTTAAGTTATTCCACAGCGTTACATTTCAGTTATCCTTGTAGTTGCATAAAATTTGACCGCATATCTGAAAACGGTATTAAATTTGCTACAAGAAGTATCAAAATCAGTCATATTTCTCCAATGGTTTTATCCATGAATAATTATGGACATGCTTTCTATTCAGCAAAAATATCTCCTTTAGTGTGCTTTCGAATGACATATCATCTTTTGTACTAGCTGCTTGTTCTCTGCAATAATATCATGGTTAACAAGATAACAACGAAAAGTTAAAATATTCCAAACCTGAATTTGTCCTATCTTGAATCTCTTTACGATTGAATATTAAAGTCATTCTCTTGGAAATCTTGAATTTTTTTTCTGTTTTATTTAAACGAATAAAAGTAAATTTTAATAATACAGATTTTATGGAAAGATTGCTCGGTCAGATAGATCTGTTCGCAAGGTAGATCTGTGGCCTAAGTAGATCTTCCGGCTATTGAGACTCATCAACAAGGTAGATCCGCTGGCTTACTGATTCCCAATCGTCTGAAATGCATTTTGGGATCGAATCGGAGACCAATAATTTTTTTCACCCTAAAAGTGTTTCCAAAACGTCTCTTCCTTACATGGTGTTTTAGTTCTAAGTGCTCAAAAACTGATTTTTGGAGTTAACTGTATATTCGATGTTTTTGTTGTTTATCTTCGTTGAGATGAACAACTCAATTCAAATGCTTTTTATAGTCTTGGGGGCATATTGAGTAGAGGCATTGCCGTTGACTTCATCGACAGGATCTGAAAATCGTTTCATAAATAAATCCCTTCAGAGGGGCTAGACTGACTTATCAATTCCCTAAGTTAACATCTACATTGCAACATATATTGCCATATGGGCAGAATATCTTCATTTTTTTCGGATGAAAAGATTCTTTAATAAGATAATTGTACGAAGGTTCAACTATCTTCGGGTATATGAGGGAACCTCATAGAAAAGAGCAATGATTTAGGAAGGTCGATTCTCAACAATAAATAAAAATTGTTTTTAGTCGAATTACTAAAAAATTAATTTTTTTTTTGCAGGGCGACTACATTAAGCATCCCGTCCTCTACGAACTCTCCCACAAGTATGGCGTCCAGACTGAAAATCTATCCGACTGCCAGCTCCCTTACAAGCTGGAGGAACTCAAGGAGATCATACGGAGGGAGATCAGGAAAGAGCTCAAGATCAAAGAGGGCGCGGAGAAGCTCAGGGGCGTCGCGACCGACAGGAAATCCCTCAACCACGTGGCCACCATCGTCAAGAACTCGAACTGCAAGTTGACCGAGCTGAAGAACGAACTGAGCGAGCTGGAATCGCAGATTATACTCTCCCAGGGGAACAGCACGTCGAACACGCCTTGCACCAATGGCGGTGAGTTGACATTTTTAATGTTTTTTATCCACCAGGAAAGTTTTCCTAGTCTTATGGAATCAAAGGGTGTTTTTTTTAGAGCTATAGAACTTTAAATTGCAATAAAACAACGATGGATTATTCGATTGACATGAATTTTATTTATCCGCAAGGATAATCTTGTGGCATTACATTTTAAATATGATTTCTGGCATATGACCGCCACGGCTGGCTCGGATGTACTCCAATCTGGACGTCCAATTTTCGATGACTTTTTCCAACATTTGTGGCCGTATATCGGCAATAACACGGCGAATGTTGTCTTCCAAATGGTCAAGGGTTTGTGGCTTATCCGCATAGACCAATGACTTTACATAGCCCCACAGAAAGTAGTCTAGCGGTGTTAAATCACAAGATCTTGGAGGCCAATTCACAGGTCCAAAACGTGAAATTAGGCGGTCACCAAACGTGTCTTTCAATAAATCGATTGTGGCACGAGCTGTGTGACATGTTGCGCCGTCTGGTTGGAACCACAGCTCCTGGGCATCATGGTTGTTCAATTCAGGAATGAAAAAGTTAGGAATCGTGGCTCTATACCGATCACCATTGACTGTAACGTTCTGGCCATCATCGTTTTTGAAGAAGTACGGACCAATGATTCCACCAGCCCACAAAGCGCACCAAACAGTCAGTTCTTCTGGATGTAACGGTGTTTTGACATACACTCGAGGATTTGCTTCACTCCAAATGCGGCAGTTTTGTTTGTTGACGTAGCCATTCAACCAGAAGTGCGCTTCATCGCTAAACAAAATAAAATGTACCTAGTGCGCGATACGTATTCCGCACAGAACCATTATTTTCGAAATAAAATTGCACTATTTGAAAGCGTTGTTCGGGCGTGAGTCTATTCATGATGAATTGTCAAACCAAACTGGGAATAAATCACTTGACAGCTGTTAAATCGGTCGCCATCTTGAACAGTAATGCCAACTTAAAGTTATATACCTCGAAAAAAAAAACACCCTATATAATTCAGTACTGTAGAGCGGTGTGACTTTGCACCACTTTTTATAGTTTTCTTGGTGTAACTTTTTCGTTTTTTTTTTGTGAAATGAGCCCTGTGCAAAGTATGTTTAATTCGAACATTTTAGTTATCGACTGCTGTTGTAAGAATCAGATGAAAAGGTGCACATTATTTTTTTTTTTTCAAAATTTTGTGAAGTGACCTGCAAATCGGTGCGAGTTTGCCAATGCCTAAAGTATGAGTGAAGTAAGCTGCTATAAGTGCTATAGTATGTTGTGCAACAAGTGGGGAAACTCCAACTTTTCTCGCGAGTGTGAAAAATTGTGGAACGAGCCTGAAAGGCGAGTGCCGCAAACACACGAGCGAGAAAAGGACTTTCTCACTTTATATATTCTTCCTTTTTTCGAAGCAAATAAGTAGAGGGCAGCACTGTACGACGACTTTCACGAAATTTTAATTTTACCTCTTTTGTAATGATTTTTGGTAGGTCTTTTCCATGAATATTCAAAAAATATATCAGTGCTCCGTACATGCGAGAAACGAAAAGTTACTGAAACAATTTTTTTCATTCGCAAATTAAAAATATTTACTTTCTTCCATGAAGATTGTTGTTTGTGGAAATTATGTGAACACCCCATAAAAATCAGTAATTTTTTATGAGAAATATATTTCTAATTTCAGTTTTGAACTGAGCAACCTCGTGGTGGTGTTTCCTCCTAAATTGAAAACTCTTATTGCTGTGTTTCCAATGTGATCCTTAATTCCTTATAATTTCTAATATTACCATACTTCCTGGCTTCGATTAAATTCTTTTCGTGATGATTTGAGGCATTGTATCAGGAAATAGTATATCTGAAGTGTTTTTATTCTGTTGCCTACTTTATAATAGGCGTATAACGTACTTAGAAAGCGAAGTGTTGGTCTCCAAGTATGTAGTTGCAAATCCATTTGAATGATTGAAAACATTTTTGTCGCATGGCGTTTTCCTTCCCCATGATATAAAAAATGTCAGTACTTGTGTAGTGTCGGAAGATGCCCAACCTAAAATCGGCACGAAGGCGAACAACACTAGGAACTGGTGAACGTGTACCCGAACAAGTTCATCGACTCAACTCGATCGGAATTTGAGACTTGTGCGAATCTCGCTGTTTAGATTCGGTATTGCCGAATCAATTTTACACATTTTCGACACGACGGAATCGTGCAAGAGTTTCGATAGGTTCAAGATCAAGTTCAGAATACGCAACGATGACCTGAGTAGGTAGATAGCTTGATGTTGTACTTATTATTATGTCTCACATGGTACATTTAATTCAGATTATAAGTTTCCTCTCATCAAATAAAATCTTTTTTTATTTCAACATTTTTCCAGAGTCGGCATATTCTTGTATTATAATTTTTCCTTGTAGTAGCATCGCCCATCCATAAGACTAAAAGAGATTAGCATAAAGAAAGCAATTAGACATAATTCAAAGCTACGGTCAGAATACTCAATCATTTCATAAAATTAAATTAATCTTTATCGTCAGTAAAAATTCGATCAATTACCCTAATAATGTCTTGAACGCGGCTAAGGCAATGTTGCTGCGCTTTTTCCTGTGAAATCTAAGCCATATATACGGTGTTTCATTGGTAAATGTACATACGTTATATTAATCGATGGACCTAATGAAGTGAATTGTGCATTCCAAATATCAATCAAATATACTAGGTGGTTCAAAAGTTATAAGGAATTGAAAATATTGGTGAAATAATAAACCACCCTGTAACTCGGCTATGGGGAAGAATAGACCTATCATATATAGGTTTTTTGGACAGGGTGTTTCATTGTAAATGATCTTGTAGTTTCTCCGTTATTTCCAAATAAAATTTTAGATAAAAAATTTATAAAACATATCTAGATTCGAATTTTGTAGAATTAAGTGAAAAGCATAGAAATAATCAGATTGACGGAAGGACACTGCTCTTGTTATAGAAAGCTCAATTTTTCTGTGTTCATCAACAGTTGAAACCATAGAAATATTGAGACTCTTAGGTGAAAAGAGGTTTTTGGCCATTTTATATTATTTATATTGATCCGAATCATACGATGTTATATATTTTTGAAATCAGGAAAAATCAAGCTTTCAGAAAATGACACAAAAATCCCATTTGAAAAAACATAACTTTGGGTCATAGCTTCGTAATTAAAAACCCTTTTGAAAATACGAGCACGCCACTGGATTCTACGTAAAAAAGGGCCTGTATAATGTTTTAATTTCAGAGCTCTATCATCAGTATTAGCGGAGATATAAATGTTTTTCGATATCGCCATTTTTCCAATTTTCGCTTATAACTCGAAAACAAAAGAAGGTGGCCAAAAATGAATACTACCCTTGTTAGTTTCTCAGAGACCAAGAAGTGGGTATCAGATTTTGTATATCTCATCTGGTTCAAAAGTTGTAGTGCTAAAACATCGAAATTTGCCCACCCTGTACATTTACCAATGAAACACCCTGTCCAAAAAACCTATATATGATAGGTCTAATCTTCCCCATAGCCGAGTTACAGGGTGGTTTATTATTTCACCAATATTTTCAATTCCTTATAACTTTTGAACCACCTAGTATATTTGATTGATATTTGGAATGCAAAATTCACTCCATTAGGTCCATCGATTAATATTCAAACTATTTAAAAAAATCAGGTCCGTATTAGAAAGATAAAGGAATTTTCACAAGGTTATATTCAAAACCCTGTATAGTGGAATATTGAAATATAGGTTTTTTGGACTCGTCTTGGATAGCTCTACCTCAGGTTAACGTATGAACATTTACCAATGAAACACTCTGTAAAATTACTTCCTTACGGGATACATGCGATTCAAGAATTTTGAACAACTTTACAAAATATTGTCATTCTACAATGTAGATTATTATTTAATGAAATTATGTGAAAACCCCATAAAAATCGGTGGTTAAGAGGAAAAATCTATTTTTTTTGTTTTGAACTGAGCAGTCACGTGGTGGAATTCCCTTTTAAGGTTTATGAAGGATATATATTGGAATAGTTGAAATGGGGTTTTATAACAATTTTTATGTTCTTTTGGGTGTTTTTAGTTGTCAACAATTGGCATGTTTTTTTTTTATCGCAATCGCAATAAAATATGGAAAGCTGCAGCGATACTGGCAATGAAAATGTGCCTTGGGAAATTTCCAATTACAGCAAAATTATTACCCGAAAAATCAAAATCAAGGTACGAAAAGGTTTATGATTTGTTCGCGGAATGGATGGATATGAAGCACTGCAAAACCATAACAGAGGATGTAATTTTTTCTTATTTGGCGCATAAATCAGAAACAGTCAAATCCTCCACTCTGTGGAGCATGTACACCATGTTGAAGAGTACGATTTTAGTGAAGAAGAATGTAAATGTATTTTCCGGACACTTAAATTACTATTTCATTCAGTTCAGATATCTCATGAACACAGAGTAATTTTTTCTCTTAATTTTTAGACTATCTGCCACAGTCCCTCCTAGACACCCGCAACAGTGACAAACAAAACAATTCCGGACATCACAGTCGAATCGAAAACTTGGAACGGCAGCTCAACATCGAACTGAAAGTGAAACAAGGAGCGGAGAACATGATTCAAAGCATCACTGGCAAAGATAAGAAACTACTGTTCGAGGCGCAGCAGATGCTTCAGGATTCGAAGACGAAAATAGAGTTCTTGAAAATGAAGATAACTAAGGTGAGTACTGCAAACTGCTACGAATTTTTTTTTTTTTTTTAGAATTATAATATGTCTATCGAATTCGAGAGATTCTAAGGCCCAGTTTCACCAAACAGCACTTGATCCCAGATTGATTAAACTCCGCTTGTTACTAAAGCAGGCTTAACAGTGTTTTCTGTTTCACCATGCATCAACCCGTCCGAAGATGATCGCGATTAACCAAATCGCGATTAAATAGTCAAACCATTTGGCAACGTTGTGAACAAAAATTTATATAGTGTTCTGTATCGTATTTAGCAGTGATGACCACCATTGGCGCTAGGTGTCAGGTGTCATTCATTCATAACTCATAACATTTCAAATCATTTGTAATCTTGTAAACAAAAAACAAAGTTAATTTTTGCCGAAAATGTCGAGTCACTCGACTCGAGTGATGTGCTTCGAAATGTCGGAAACTTGCAGAAGTTAAAAAGAAATTATCCCATTTCACAAAACCACACATTCTGGAAAAAAACTATATAAGTAATTTTATTAACTTATTTATTTTTATTAACAAGTTAACTGCTTCTTAAATAATATTTCAATCAAACATATCAATAAATTATTCTTTGCAATGAATTTCATAAAACACAAAAACAAAGTTTACGTGTATTTTAAATGTGAAATATTGAGCCTATACATATAGTCATATTTTGATAAAATTGACCCAAAAATTAGAAATTTCCGGAAAAATAATTACATAGACAAGAGTTCCATACTGATAAATAATTATTAATCTCTACTTGAAAGGTTATAATCCTCCAAAAATGGCCGATTAGTGCTAAATCGCGATTGGTCGCTTTGGAGTGTGGTGAAACGCTACATTACATTAATCGTGATCTAAGGCCTCACTTGAGAGCCAAGTCAAGATTAAAGCATTTGGTGAAACTGGGCCTAATAGTGTTACGACGGATTTCATAAAACTTTGATTGACCGATAAACTCGTTGATTGTAGTATGAAATCTATGGAAATGTCAAAAATTAACTGAAATTGAACTTCTTCTTCTTCTTCAGCCCGTTTGAGTCCACTCCTGGACATAGGCCTCTTCCAATCGCCTCCATGTCGTCCTACACTGTGCTGTGAGAATCCAGTTCTTTCCTGCTCGCCTTTGAATGTCATCTCGCCATCTTAACAGGGGTCTGCCAACACTTCTTTTTGTCAGTCGTGGTCTCCACTGCATGATAATTTTCGTCCACTTCACATCATTCCGCGCGACATGACCAGCCCACCGCCATTTACTTCTAGCAGCTTGTTCTACTGCGTCACTTACTCTGGTTTTCGCCCTGATATTTTCATTTGTCTGCCTGTCTCTCAAGCTGATCCCGAGCATTGCTCGTTCCATCGCACGTTGGCAGACTCGCAGTCGTTGTGCGCTTTTCTTTGTTAGGGTAACTGTCTCGAGTCCGTACAACATGACTGGTAACACGCAAGCATCAGATACCTTTCGTTTTAAATTAATTGGCATTTTAGGTTCTTTGAGGATATGTGCCAGATTCCCAAAAGCCGCCCAAGCCAGCCTGATCCTTCTCCCTATTTCGGCTGTCTGGTTGTTCTTTCCCAGCATTATGTTGTGACCAAGATAAATATATTCCTCTACAACTTCAAGCACCTTATTATCGACAGTGACACAGATATTGTCTGGGCTCATGATCTTAGTTTTTTGCAGGTTCATTTCTAGGCCTACTATTTGTGACGCTTCCTTCAGGTCAAGTAACATACTGCTAAGCTCCCCTGCATTAGTGCTCATGAGTACAATGTCGTCGGCGAAACGGAGATGATTTAGGTATCTTCCGTCTATATTGACTCCCTTCTGTTGCCATGATAATTTCTTGAAGACATCTTCCAGCGCCAAGGTGAACAATTTCGGAGAGATCGAGTCGCCCTGTCTAACTCCTCTCTGTATTGGGATCTTATCCGTTGTTGTGTTTTCATCTATTTTGACGTGGAGCGTAGCATCTTTGTAGATGTCCTCAATGAGGTTTGTATATCTTGAGTCAATCCTTGCGTTGCTCATTGCCTCCATCACCGCCCATGTTTCCAATGAGTCAAATGCTTTCTTGTAATCAACGAAAGCGAGGTGTAACGGGACATTGTACTCTGTACATTTCTCAATAAGCGTGCGTATCGTTTGTATGTGGTCCAATGTACTGAAGCTGCTCCGGAAACCAGCCTGTTCCACAGGTTGATAAAAGTCAAACTTATTATTGAGGCGGTTGGTAATGATTTTGCTGAGGAGCTTATACAAAACGGATAGAAGGCTAATCGGTCTGTAGTTCTCGATGTTGGTTCGGTCCCCTTTTTTGAAGAGGATTATCACCTCGGCATTTCTCCATGTATCGGGAATTTTTCCCTCCTCCAGGCATCTGTTAAAAAGAATAATCAGTGCTTTCTCAAGAGTTTTACCTCCGTTCTTCAGCATCTCCACTGTAATGAGATCTTCTCCTGGAGCCTTCCGGTTCTTCATCTGCTTTAATGCCATTCTTAACTCTGCAGTGTCAACTTCCGGTATATCTTCGGAGCCCACATTTTGGACCATTTGAATTCTCGATCGGTTTGGTTTAGGTACCGATTGTCTGTAAAGTCCACTGTAAAATTGCTGGATGGTGGAAGTTATTTGCTGCCTCTCAGTAACAACTTCTCCTTGTTGGTTCTTAATTTTGTATATGAGCGACTTTTCTTTTGTTCTTTTCGACCGAAGTACTTTCATATTCATGTTGTTCTCGATAGCTTCGTTTATTGTTTGTGTGTTATACGATCTCAGGTCCTTTCTAATTGCCTTTTTCACCTTTCTATCCAGTGTTGGATACCCTGCTGAATCCCTATTCGTTTTTCTGCGTTCTGCCAATAGTTCATTGGTGTTTTTGCTAAGTTTCGTATCAGCTTTTGCCTTCATGGAGCATACACTCTTGGTAGCCACCTTAATACTGCCAACGATTTTTACGGCTATCTCGTTGAGTGTCAAATTTCTGAGGTTTTCTGTTGGTTCCAACTTCTTGTTGATTTGTGCGTTGTAGTCTTCTATTTTCTCTTTTAGTTGGTTCGAGGTTGGTCGAATGATTTTCTCCATTTGTTTTTTCCTTTCCAAGTGAGTGTTTATACTTATGGTGGCTCTAACTATTCTATGATCACTTCCGGTGTTGAAACGATTGAGGACCGATACATCGGTACAGAGTTGTTTATCTGTAGTGAGGATATAATCTATCTCATTTTTTATTGCGCCGTCTGGACTTCTCCAAGTCCATTTCCATTGAGGCTGCTTCTTAAAGAATGTGTTCATGCAGTACATTTGTTCTTTGTTCAGGAAGTCAAGCAACATTTCGCCTCTAATGTTTCGTGTCCCCAGTCCAAAGTTTCCGATGTTCAGACCGTCTGTCGCTGTTCTCTGTCCTACCTTGGCATTGAAGTCACCCATTATGATCTTGAATTTGGTGTTCTCTTGGTTCTTAGCTGTCGTTAGGTCTTCATAAAATTGTTCGACGTCTTCGTCTGTTGATGCGGATGTGGGGGCGTATGCCTGTATGATCTGTATGCTTTGTACTCTGTTCAGATGCAGCATGATATAGATAACACGATCTGATATGGCTTTGCTCTTAGTGACAAGATGTTTTATTCTGCTATTGACCATGATCGCCACTCCTCCTATGTGGTGACCTGTTTCTGAATTTCTTTGAAAAAGTACATGGCCAGATTTCAGAATCATATTGGCCTCGCCTTTCATTCTGGTCTCACTAATTCCAAGTATATCCCATTTGATGGTTTGAAGTTCTTTTTCTAGACTTAATAAGTGCTCTTCTAGTCTCATTGTGCGAATGTTGTATGTTGAAACCAAGATGTTCCTGTTGGTTTTCCGTTTTTTATCTGGTACTGCCGAAGTTCTGCCTCCCCCAGAATCCTTGAGGCTGACAGTGCGAGATTCTGAGCGCTTAGCTCTACTCGCCTGGGGTATTTCTGTTTTGTATTTCGACATTTTCATTTTTGGAAGGGGTTTGGCATTCAAACGCCACGCTTGCCGAGCGGGTTGGCGAGTTTGAACACAAACATAATTTGATCGAGAAAATCCCCACGATAAAAGTTTTATGAAACCCATCCTTAGTCTAGTACCGGGAGTTCTTTAGCTGCATGAGAAGTTTCGATGGTTGTTGTCTATATTTTGACGATTGAGAATATCAAACTGTGCTGACATCTCTGTTCAGCAAGGTTGGAAATTTCTCGTCAATCGCTTAACGCCAGAACAACGCTTCCAAATTGTTGTAATATACTCTGACTAAAAAAAAATCTGTTCGCTCTTTCACCTTTAATGCGGTGAAATTGTATAATGAGATGCTGATTGCATGTGGAGGTTCTTCTTTGAATTCATTGAGAAAAAATTGAAGAATGTTTTATTTTTGAGCCAGTTGCAGATTTTGTAGATAAGTTTCATTTTTGGTGATATTCATGATGTATATTATTTATGTTGTATTTCCTTTCATTAATTCTAATTTTTGTTTTTTTCTTTATTTGTATTTTGTTGGGGGTTGAGTGGAGTAGCCTTGGCTAGACTTCGCCCCTAGAATTTGTCAAATAAAGACACTATTATTATTATTAAGTTAAAGCTCTTCGTCAACATAATCGGCCTAGTGAGGAAGTAGTTCGGGCAGTTATTGATTGTTTTCGCATTTATTTCACTCTTCCCGATTCAAAACCATCAACAAGAAGAAATATGCGTACTGAAGAGAATATTACAAAGTGTTAAAAAAGACGCCGACGTGTCTATACATCGCCGTTATCAACTTGTTGACCTTTGTCCTTCTACTACTTTTTACTTAATGATCTTGGCTTATGCACCTGTAAAAATAGAGCTAGTGTAAGAATTTAAGCCAAATGACTATCGTTTTCGACGCGTTTTTGATAATTGGGCTAATTTGAAACTCACCGAAATTAAGCATTTTTAGCGAAGAATTGTGTTTAGTGATGAATCTCATTTCTGGTTAAATGGCTTAGCTAATAAGCAAAATTGCCGTATATGGAGCAAAGACAATCCTCAAACCCAGGGCCGCCGACAGGAGCGGCATACCGGACATTTTGCCGGGACACTAAGTTGTAGGGACGCAAAGTCGGTTGATATTACAAGACTTTTTGCACCTTTAAGACCTACTTGTCTCTTTACTGAAATCTTAGAAATCTTATACCTAAATAGAGCTTCGTACTTTTGAAAAATGCAGACTATTTTCGATGAAATCGACAGAACGTCGTTTGATTTGAAAAGATGATTTTGAATTGAAAAATACGATTTCATATGAAATTAAAAAGATGCCTGAGAGAATTAACACAGGCATCTTTGAAGAAAATTCATATAAATTAGGCAAGGCAGGGCGGCGAAATTTCATTTCACCATTTACGCCATATGGCCACTTTTTCCAATGAATACTCATTGGAAAAAGTAATGAAAAGTTGGACTGATTCCAACAATATTTCTGTTTTGTAAAATCATTTGAAGTTCTCAAGCCCTTAAAAAATACCCATTATAATTGGATACTTTGTAACGCTGCTCCTCCAAACAATTGTCTTCGATCCTCTTTACAAACTGAATTAATATTTGAAAAGAAAAAGAAGTACAATTTCCAAGTGTGTAATTATATCATACGATATTAATTATCTGTCTGGTTAATGTATAGGCAAAATACCATCAACATAACCATTGTCAAACAGAAGATTTCCACGCCATTACGTAGGAATCATAATCGAAAGTAACCCAAGGAGAATGCATGTCATCGAGGGAGAATAGCGATATACCGGTTTCACCCTTATTAGGGATCATCAGTACCGCATAACGGCGTGGAAATCTTCTGTTTGACAATGGTTATGTTGATGGCATTTTGCTGATACAATAACCAGATAGATAATTAATATCGTATGATATTATTACACACTTGGAAATTGTACTTCTTTTTCTTTTCATCATTCATTTCCAAATATCAGCCGTTTTATTTATAATGATTCAATCTTTGTTGTTAATTTTTATTTATTTGGCTTTCTCTTCAGATGAAACACGATGAAGATTCGAAGCACCGAGGATCGATGTACGACCTGACGGCCAACGGCGACTCGACACCGAGAAGGGAACTGGAGCCATGCGTCGACGACAGAATTGAAGATTTGAAACATAGGTTGAGGGTTGAGGCTGCAGTGGTGGAGGGCGCCAAGAATGTGATCAGACTCTTGCAGAACGGTAACAAAGATAAAAGCGATAAGAAAGCCCTCAATGAGGTGAGTCTGTGTGAGAACATGGCATTTTTGTTAGACAAGTTTGAATCTTACCTTGGTTTATGGTTCTCGCCTATAATTTTTATGGTTATTGAATTTAAAGCCGATGTGACATTTGAAGCTATCAGGTCCAAGTAAGGCCTCAAGTCTAGGTCGATGAAGCTAGTGTCCAATGGCTTTTAATAAGGAATTAGAGTTGTGAAGAATATACTTTGATTGTTGTTTTATAAGGAATACGTTGAGTAAGTTTTAGAATGTTTTATAAACGAAGATTTATTAATTTTCAAGATCATCACTTCATAGTATCGAAAAGAATGAGGAAAGCACTGACGTAAAGCATGCTCAACTTCAGGTTGTGATCCAGCCGGCGGGATCAGCGGTGGCGATGATCTCCCCAGTCTCTGCTAATATTGATAATTGGAGAGATGATTCTTTCTGCAATTTAGAGTCAGTGCTATCCTCACTTTTTTCTATATCTTCAGGAGTTGCAGTGCTGAATGATTGAAATATTGCCATTATTCTATTTATTCATCTAAACAATTTGGAGTAAATAATAATTGGAATCGCTTCATAATAAAATGGGAAATAAAGAAACATTGTGTAAAATTTTCCGTGGATTTTGAATGTTGTAATGTTTCGGAGTCAATCAATTCTATTGAAAGTTGTTGCGCATGGGATCGATGTTTTTGCAACATAGTCAATTCGCACACCGTAACATTACCCTCTAGCGAAGTCTTACCGGCAAATTTCGCATCGTAATCGAGAAAAAACATCTGTCGACCGAGTTCAACGCGTCCCGCCCACCCGACGTCCCTGAAACGCCACCGCGTGATCGAAGAATCCACCGCCGCACAGTCAGTCACGTTGTCTTTCATTGTTTTCGGCGGTCCAAAAATTGCCCGGTTAGCTTACCAGCCATTAAGCGAGCGTCTAAGTTTCAGTTCGGACGCCGGGCGTCGTGGTCGTTTCCGATTTACTCGATTGCTGATCTGCCTAGGGATCGATTTGGCAGAAAAAAAATAGATAAGCTAATTTCGACTAGTTGTTTGCGTTAGTGTTTCGACAGCAAGAGTTTTCGGTTTCGGGGCGGATCTTCGAGTTTCCTTTGTTTGTTTTTGCGGCGATTACATTGGGAAATCGGGATAATCGCAGGTGTAGCTAGGAATGCTCCACACGCGATAATATTATCGCGTTGTGCCAGTGCGCCGCCGAAAATAGACGCTGCATGTGTCCGCCGAACCTAAACAAGTGGGACAGCCGAAATCGTTTAGCACGTGCGCGGTGCCAAAATCAGAAATGTAATTTTCTTTTCCGACATGCCGACATCGAGATCGCTATCGGTGTAGCAGAGTTCGATATAGACGTGTTCTTCCTGTATCTCGAGCCAGTACGGAGATGACGACGGCGTAGTAGCAACCATGTACGGCCGATCGGAGACCCCTGGACAATGGTCCGTTTACGCGGAGTTCACCATATCGCATCCGGGATCTGGGGATCCGGACAACGTTCCCCGAACGCGGACCGAGCAGAACGACAACAGCGTACGCATGACCTACTCGTGGAACTCGCAGAACAACCATACTACGGGCGCCGCATGGGTTCCTTCGGAAACCGCTTCGACTTACTCCGACAACCGGCCCGAAGCTTCCTACGGCTTCCAAAAAGGCAACCTGCTGTTCACGTCTACCCCGCCGCCGAGAAGACCCTCCAACCTCCCAGCCGGTAGTAGGTTGAACCCGCAAGAATCTTCCGGTTACGGCAGCAACCTGCTGTCGCCGAGCTCGATATCCAGCGGGCAGAACACCAAGTGCAGGAGCACCTGCAACATCACCCTCGGCAACCAGTACCCGTGCCATCACCACTGCGGCAGGACGCAGAGCCTGAGGTGTCAGACGCCGAGTTCGAGGAGCGACCTCAAGAACGCCTACTACGGTTGCGGCGACCCGTGGTGTCACCATCTGAGGACGGGCGACGACGTTTCGATGGGCGGACGGTGTTCCCCCGTTCAGGAGGCGTGCGAGGACTGCTCGAGTCTAAACGGCAGGTCGACGAACAAGGCCGCCACCAGGTCGTTGTCCAGGGAGCTGGACGGCAGGAAGGACGTAAGCGTGCAGACGTTCGAGATGGTGGACAAGTGTACGTCGCCGTTTTTGAGAGAAGACACCGGGGAGAAGAAGAGGAGCAGGAAGGTTAGAAGGAGGTCTTTGTCGTCGCAACATCGTAAGACGCAGGAATCTTGTTCTCCGTCTTCTTTTACGCCCGACAGTTTGGAGAGCGGACGAAGTCAGGTGAGTTGCTGGCTTTTTAATTATTAAGGTTTGATTATTTCAACAGTCTACATCCCCAATCGCCCTTGAGGTAACCCAGATTTGTGGTTACTTATAAATTTGTAATGTGGGATAGAAAAAAATCTCTATTAAAACTCACGATGGCTTTATTCATAGTCATACGTGAATCCTGTCTAGAGAAACATTGAAACAATACGAATAATTTAACGTTCAACTGGACAGTTTTTTCGAATAGGCCTGCACCAGCAACTAGAAGAAAATCTACATTTCAGTGAAGAGAATAATAAAAATAAAATATGCATTCTTAGAGTGGCTTTACCTTGTATCATAGAAGTAGGTGCACTGTCAAGTCAATATTATACTAGCCAATATAATGAAGGGAAATCTAATAAGAGGTTTAATTTTGAATTTGCTGCTATATGGGCAGCTGTCACTTATGGAGTTTACATCTTTTGACTTTTCACCAGTAAAGACTATGCCGTTACTGAAAAAGGAAGATGTAAGCTTCTATAACGGAAATTGTCAAAATTAACTACAAAAATGGTGAAAATTTTGAAGTCGCATTTCACAAAACTAAAGTACTTTTGGATCGTCGTTAAGTACCCTTTCGGTCGGCAATAGTCAAACTTGTGGAATAATTTGAGCTGTTGGGACAAACTAGTGATGTGAAGAATTGAAACCGTGCGCGTCGCTCAAGAACAACTGTGTATATTGATAAAATCCCAGGATTGTCGATTCCTCGTCGATCATGGGAATTAGGCATTTCACAAACTACATTACACCGTATTTCGCATGAAGACTTGGATCTTGAGGCTTATGAAGTTCAGTTAGCATAAAAACTTAAGCCGGTTGGTCAGCAACTTCGTATCTTTTTGGATAGGGTCCTTGAAATGCATCAAAGTGATTCGGATTTTCATCGAAAAATCATCTTCGGTGATGAGGCTCGTTTTCACCTCGGAGGCTACGTTAATAAGCAGATTTGTCGCATTCAAGGCTGGAAAAATCCAAAAAATGATTGTTGAAAATCCTCTGTACCCTCCACGTGTTACAGTTTGGTGCGGTTTTTTGGTGGTGGAATGTTTTGTACTTCGAAAATGCTGGTGCAACTGTTGATTGGATTGCACTACCATGGTTAATGATTTTTCATGGCCGGAATTGGAAGTTTATTTCCAACAAGAAGGCGTTACGTGCCACAAAAGCAACAATCGCAATTTTGTAAGAAAAGTTTACTGGCCGTGTTATTTTCTTTGAAGAAGTGATCAAAATTGTTCACCAGGATATTTTGATTTCAACTCTTGACTTTTTCTTTGGGGTCACGGGACAGATAAGTTCAATGCCAATCCTCCACAATTGATTCAGGACCTCAAAGATGGAATTCGTGAAGTTATCGAGGAGCTTCAAATCTGCGAATTGGTCATGACATATTTGATGAAAAGGATATGCTGTAGTAACCATAAACTTCGTTTTCCATCGTTAATGGCATACCATCCTCTTCCTTTTTGAAAAGGAAAAACATCCATGGATTTTTCCGTTTTATATCAAAATCAAACCTCTTATTCGAAAACCTAAATCGGAGGACAAATTTTAGGAAACAAAAGTCCTATAACATAGGCCCCCAAAAGCTTTGTTTTCGAGATACAAGGTGTTGCAGTTTGATTCTTTCAAGTTTTTTTTTTATAACATTTGCACTTCACAAGATATTAATCTGAAATTTGACAAAGATCAATTCAGAGTTCACATCACGTGATATGTCAATTCACATTGCAAATCTGCAGGGTACTCGCTTTTTTCCTCTAGAACTCTTTTTTTTTTTTTGAGAGACTGGTAGTTTGAAAAAACGTGAAAAGAAACTTTGATCCAGTACCAAATTTTCTCTGCAATTTCTTTAAATCAAGGAAAAATAATGGTTTCGTGTAATAGCTAGAATCGCCAGCTTTAAGAACTACCGATGTCACACAAACAATTGTATTCGATAGTTAAAACAAGCTGACCGTTCTTGATACTCAATATATTATTCATTTTCTCACCTGGATTGGGCCCGTTGCCTATTTTGTCAACAGGTGTTTCAAAGAGAGGTCGAACATCAGTGCTTTTTTGTACAGCCAGGTCGTTTATTTTTAGCTAGAACTATGTCTATTCTCGGCGAAAAAACCTTGTGTTTGCATTTATCAAAGAACTAGATAAACATACAGGGTGTTCTATTGACGTGACGCTTTATAACGGTCAAGTGCTGAAATTTTCAATTTTTTTTTCGACGCAATATCATTATGTTCCTTCTGAGCTTAATTGAATTGTTTGGAAATACATAGGGTATACCAAAAAAGCGTAATTGACCAAACATGTTTTTTCTTATGGAACACACTTTTCATTCAATTTTTATGGCATAAATATAGTTTGTTCTAAGTTCCATATGCTTAAAACTTTTTGAGATATTTCGATTTTTCATAAATTGGAGGATCTTGGAAAAACTAATAATTTAGAAATGAATTTATTCATTCGAATTATATTGTGAAAGTGAGTACTAGATCAATTTTTTGATAATCTGTGAGAATTCTTCTGGGTGTTCAAAATGAGATGATTCATTATTAACTCATTCAAACTTCAATATTGGACTTATTCCAAATGGCACGCCTCGTACCTATTTTATTTTTTTATTAGGTAGCAAATTTTATTATCTTGGAAAAATTGTCTACCAAATGAGAACATATAATATGGGGTGTGCCATTTGGAATATGCCCGATATAAACGCTTGAAAAGTCATCGATGAGTCATCTCATTTTGAACACCCAGTAGAATTCTTAAGGCGGCCCCGTTCGGATCATTTTACCACAGACTAACCAGACAATTCACTCTGCCGTTTTTAGGCACGGCGTTTCGTTGACCTTGAATTTCACTATGAACTACTGTAGTAAAAAATGACAAAGATAACCGAACTTCCCACTCTTTCTAAAAGGTTCAAAACGCATGTGATTTGTCAGATTAACCCATTCAAATTTTTGAATTCACCCGACTGCTTATATTCAACTCCTATTCTCTTTGAATATTGAATACCAAGCTAAATTTATCACACCTCAAGAATTAAAAATTACACCACACTTCTAACAATACACTAAAATAACTTAGTGTGAAAGTATGTATCAAAAATGAAATTCCTTGGAATACTAGCATGATTCTAAAAAAAAAACGTCTATTGGTTGCTTCTTAGAATCTCATTAATGTTCTAAGGGTTGCTTGGTATCTCTGAGATTCAAAAAATCTTTTTCGTCTTACTGACGAATGACTCCTCTGTTTACGGCAGACTATGATTGCAAGGAGAGCTCGAGCAGCGATCCTACATTGAGAGAAATATTTGAATGTAGAATTATTTGCGATTAATATTTTAAATCAAGCAAGAACAAAATAAAATTTATTTTCTTAGAACCGTCATTTTCAATAACATAACCTAAGCGAACGCAAAATCCACGATTCAAATTGAACTATCGCTGCGATTAGTCGAAAGAATCAATCTAGCTTTCTGATTGGTCACCCCGAATCACCCCGAACTCATTCATAAATACGAGTAGAGCGAATTCGAGGTCAACGAAACGGCGGTGACGATTTCCTTTGTAAATGCATAGAGTGAAACATCTGTAGTAATCTGTGATTTTACAGTCGGGCAGCTCGAGACACGGCCGCACGACTGTAAATCAGAGAATGAACTTGACTGCCCGACTGAAATCTCTTGGGTGCCTGGCTTCCAAAGTCTCGAGAGAACGACTCGTGAGTGGTGGGCATTAATGATTATCAAAAACTCAGTACATACCTCTGTTCTACTAGTATTCACTTTCAAAATCTCATTCAAATAAATTAATTCATTTTGAAGTTATTGGATTTTTCCAAAGACTCCAATTTTTGAAAAATCGAAATAACTCAAAAACGGTATGTTTTAAGCATATGAAACATGGCTTCATTTATTTCGTGCAATTTGAAAATTCAATGAAAAAACAGGGTGTTCCAAAAAAACATATGTTGGATATTTACACTTTTTTTGTTTAAGTAGTATAAAAAGCTTCTTTTTCTAAAATTCAAATATTTCCTCCCCTCCAGATTTCGTATATGATTACATGGATTTTAGTTCTCTCTCTTTTTTCAGAAATCACGAAGTCTCGTACGTTCCCCGAAGCTGAGCAGAATACCGCATACGAAAACCGACAAATCCGAACTGTCCACGACCACCGGAACAGGGACCGACGACAAATCCAGCGGTTCCAAAAAGCCCAGGACCGTACACATCGACGTCTATTGCACCGGAACCGAAGCCGAATCCGATTCTACCAACAGCGATCTATCGGATAACGATACCGCATCGACTCCCCAAACGGTATTCGAATCGGAACAAGTCAAGATAACGCATAAGCGCGCAGACGTTGACGAGGAGCCTATGACCATTCGTCGGGAGGGTGACAACACCTCCTTTCGTCTTAAGGAACGACCAAACGAAGACAAATCAGACTCGGACGACGGAGCCAGCATGGCGTACCCCTCCAAGTTGAGCTCCTACTCGACCATCAGAGATTTCGCCTCCAGCATCTCCAGCGTTCCGAGATCCTGGACCAACTACTCGATGTCGAGTTGCGCCATCCCGGATCCGGATTACGATTCGGTCGCCAATACCTCCTGGAAGGATAACACGTATTCGGATATCGGGAGCAGGTCCAGCATAGCCGGTACCGAAAGCTCACTCTTCGTACCGAGAAGATTGCTGAACAAAGACAGCAGTATCGACGAGCGACCTGAGCTGGTGGGTAAGGAGGGATCCAAGTCGCCCAGCCTGCAACTGAGCGACAGTTTCGAGTACGCCAACTCCGAGGATAAGATGCGGATCAGGAGGATGGAACACGTGTGGCAGAAAGATAAGGTCGACAAGGGTTCGGATGAACGTTCGGAGTCCAAACGGGTACAGCAAGCGAAGAGAATGAACGAGTACATCCAGAAGAAATTGAGGCATCTGGCTAAGAAGGAATCTAAAGAAACGGATTCGGACGAAAGTGCCGATTCGGGTGACGGTTGGACTTTTGTTAAGGATAATACTGGCGGGAGTGGCACGGTCAAGAGAACTGCTAAAGAAGCAACGAATGGTAAGTTGAGATTTATGTTGCATAGTTAAATTACTTATGACTACATTATGCAAAAGAAACAAGGAGCAAAATTCATAATTCCGTTATTCAATTCAAGGTTAGCCTGAGTTTGTATCACTGGAGATATGAGAACGTGCCCAACTAGGCATTGGAGATCATTACAGATCTCACAACTCTTCATCTGTGATATAAAAGATAATCCATGTGGCCAATCCAAAACTATCCAGTAAAGGTACCGGCAATGAGGGAATCAGGAATTAGAGAGCCTGACCAATTACATACTATCAACGAACCATTGCAGTGACGATATGATAAAGTAAATTGGCATCGAGAAAAGCTTCACTACGATACTAAGTAGAGGGAGTCCACAATCCTAGTTGTCAGAAATGAACCTAAAAAGAAGCTATCACATTTCTGATAATTTCTTACTAGTTTAATTTCCACACATCTTTCTATTGCAAGTATCTCTGCCTGAAAGACATTTAGACAGCGGCCCAACGATGGTGAGCATTTGGTGCCAGTCTCCAATACTACAGCTCCAATCCCCGTCATGGTTTTAGAACCATTTGTTTACCATTTAATGGTATTCTTTTCGATAACTGGAATTGTGGACTCTTTTTCCCAAGTCGTCGTTAATGAAGACACTGAGACAAATGAAGAAAACCATCGGACCTCTCCCTCTCTTTATAAAATAATGGCTTCAAAACAATCCCATGCAAAATAGAGACAATCTTTCCATTGGTGTATACTGTATATGGTATATTAGGTGGAGCAAAAAGAAATCCATTATTGTTTCAATAGATGGCTTCAGTTATCTGTATCCCGCGTTGTATAAGTCTGATCGTGTTCCGCATGCCAGGCGGCTGAGAATGTAAATAGTGTTTATGGTTCTGATACTGTAGCAGCCAATCACGCGCTATATTGGTTTCGTCGATACCGTTTCAGTAATTTCGATGTTAGAGATGCACCACGCATTGTAAGGCCAATTGTCGAAAATGTCGATAAAGTTATGGACATTGTCGAGTCCGACTGTCATGTAAGCACTGTTTCGATTGCCCAATACTAAATATTGCTAAATAAGCTCGATGTATTGGTACTACACGAGTTAACGCATAACACCTCATGGAAAAGTGGATCACTTACGACAACGTCAAGCGAAAACGGTCGTGGTCGAAACTGGTGAGCCGGTGGAAACGGTGACCAAGCTCGGATTGACTGCCACCAAAAGTTTGGTGTGTATTTCATGGGATTGGCAGGGAATTATCTACTATGAGCTGTCCCCCTACTACATAACTCTTAACAATTGGACCGTTTGAACGAAACAATCGATAGTGACTTGCCAGAAGCTCCGGGAGCTTGGTTGGGAGGTTCTTATGCCCGCCACTCACGAGGCATTTTCTCGAGCATCTGGAAGCCAGGCACCAAAAAGATTCTAGTCGGGCAGTCAAGTTCATTCTCTGATTTACAGTCGTGCGGCCCTGTCACGAGTTTCCCGACTGTTAAATGATACGAACGCTCGACCATGGGTTCCTCGTGAGTGGCCTCCTTCATGCATCTACCTTATAGTCCAGACCTGGCACTAAATGATTGATTACTATCAGTTCCCGTTCATGGTGATCAATTTTGTTGGTGAAAAATTCGCTTTAATAGAGGCTTGTGGAAATCGACTATGTCAATTTTTGCATATAGGGGCGAGGACATCTATGAGAGAGACCTAATGATATTATAACCTTCAAACTGGCAACAAGTTATTGAACAAAACGGCGCATATTCGACTCAAATTAGATCATTCCAACTATGGTTAATAAAGCCTTGTTTTTAAAACTATAATAATGGATTTCTTTTTTACTACACCTTATAGTCTATTCACTGAAATTTATTTCAAAATGAAACTTGATTGACCTCATTTTCAGAACAGACAAAAACGGACCGTTCGAAAGACGAAGTGAAAGGAACGAAGAGTCCACCCAAATCGAAGGAACCGAAGAAAAAACCCGTTTTGGTCGATCAGGGTAGCCTGAGCGATTCCAGTCCATCGCCCTCTTGTCGAACGCCCAGCTCGGCGGCGCTTCTGCAACGTTTGAGCCTCGATCCGACGCTTCGAGCTCCCTTCACCTTGGCTCCGGGCCTCTACACCGAACAGAGAAGTATAGCGAAAAAATTCGGACCAGTGATTAGTGCCTTCAAGAAACCCGGACACCACATAGGACCGGTGCGGAATCCGGAATGCGCGTGCGCCCATTGCCGAAGTTACTACGAGAGCGCGAGTTTTCGATCGAGAACTAGGTCCCTCGGGGATCCCCCGTCGCAGAACTGGAAGAGTCCCTTAAGTACATAGTGGAAAATGCCATTCGGTTTTTAATTTTGTGATTTTATTTATTTATATTATATTGTATTTGATAATTTAGACTTTGTCGAGTTGTTTCTTCTCGGGACCGCTGAAAGAATCGTCAGCAAGGCCAGTCAGAGGTCCCTGCCATATACACCTCCACAGCGGAGCTTGCTAAGACAAAGCTCAATTAAAGTAAAACAAATATCAATGCGAAATTCTGCGAGAACCATAAACCAATGAAATTCGAACAGATTAGATATTACCAGACCATCGAATGATTGTTTAATGTCCGTTATTCGTTTCTCAGGCGCAAGACAGCTTAAGGGCGAGCAGTATGAAATTAGACTTGTTGAGAAAATCGCTGGAAGTGAGGAAATCCGAACTGCCAAGTGACTCGCCCATTGCTCAACAGTTGAAAGAAGAACTTGCTAACACGCAGACGTTCAGTCCGATGTCTGTGCATTACACGAGTCTTCAACCCTTTAGAGAGAGACCCGGGAACAATAAGATGCCAATTAATTCGTCTTCCACATTTAATAGATGCGCAGCTGTCACTGGCGTGTTAGAGGTAAGAATCTTTATTGTTTTTCCTATTTAGCTCCTAAAAAAAATGATATGGTGGTTTGAAAGGATGCTCACGTAGATTTCAGAAATAAGGGTGCATGGGAAGTTTCGATGGCTGTTGCTAAGATGTCTAAAAACATGGTGTATGCACTCGTCAATTTTTGAATGGAATGACATTCGACCAAATTAAGAATATTAGTTTTATTTCGTGCCGGCGCCGCAATGTCATACTTGTCATTCCGATCTTTTCTCCTTTGATTTCGACAGGATTCATTAATTAAAACCCTATTTTAGCCAATCAGAAGCGATGTGTAACCGAATATTATCCTGCAAAGCCGTGAAACAAAACACAAAACGTTCCAGAATTGCTTACACATGTCATAACTATAATGCAAGGTACATAGGTATAGGATATCCAAAGTCACTTGAACTAGTCCATATAAACGCTTGGTCATAGATGTCCCTTTGAAGTGGTTACCGCGATCCGCTAAATACCGGGGTTTATTTGAAAGTACTGTTAGGCAATAAATTCACTGGCCCCAAAGGAATTTCTGGAAATTTGGACAACCCTTGTATAATCGAAATATTCAGCTTCCTCCAAGTAAATTTGGATCTACTATACAAAATGTAATAAAACGCATAAATAATAAATAACAAGAATCTGTCATAACGGCTGCAGATTTAAGGTCGATAGTCTGGATAGGCGTCGCACCATAAGGAGGGCTATTCTTGGATCATAATCTGATTTGAATTACAAAATGTGAAGCTAGGTGTGGGTATTTCTTATTATTTTTTATTTGTTTAATCATTGCATAGCTCGCAATTGGCTTCGATTTCTTTTGTTTTTTATTTTTCACATGGAATGTATTTAGTTTAATAAGGTTTCATTTCTTGTAATTTTTTTGCCCATTCTGTAATTGGCTTAGGCTGTTGAATGGTGTAATAAATAAATAAATAAATATCTTGTTAGTATCGCCATAGTATAATAATAATCCTTATACTATGGTAGCGCTATCTACAGTTGACTTAACGACTCTTAACTAATATTCTCAAAACTGGCAAAGCAAAATCTAATAAGTCCATACACTAGGTTTTTAGACATCTTAGGTGTTGCCTATGGTTTGACAGTTGAAAATGTCATATTGTGTTCAGTAAGGTTTAGCAATTCATCATGAAACGTTCAACGCCAGAACAACGCTTTCAAATTGTGGAAATTTATTTTGAAAAAATAAATCAGTTCGTCTAGTTCATAGAGTATTTCGTCCATTTTTCGGTCAACAAAATCGGTCAGTGACCAAACAATTCGTGCAGATCGTTTTCACACTAATTTTACTCCTCTCGATTCAAAACTATCAACAAGACAACAATGTGCATACTGAAAAGTATTGCTGCTGTAGCTCGAAGTGTTGAAAAGAAGCCGAAAGGTCGATACGTCGCCGTTCTCAACTTGCTGAGCTTTGTCCTTCGAGTACGTGGAAAATTTTACGTAAGGGTCTTGGCTTTTCCACAGTAGCAAGGTATTCTATCAACTCCAGTTTAAGGAAATAGATTAATTCAATCCTTTGCACTTCTTAGACTTCTCCCAGTTTTGGTTTTATTTGTAATTTGGTTCGATGTTGGGTCTTTTAAGAGTTTTTCTATATTGTTAGTCGCCGAAGCTATGAAAGGCAAGTAAGCTTTTTCCTTATCAATTATCTATAGACTTCCCTCCAAAAAGAGTTATCTCAACTGTTTCTCCAAATATATTTTGCCCCATATACGTCGAACATCCTTGAAATTAAGATATTTGCCGATATGGGTAGGTTTTTTTGTGAACCCTGTATCCCATTCTTCCTTCTGGGTGTCTTGTTATCATCTTGTTCATCTCTTCGAATTTCCATGGTGAACTAAATTTTACTGTCTACAATTCCGATGGCCGAGAAAGGACATTAAGACGTTTCTGACGGTGAGACCACACGACGAAGTTATCATTCACATGTCGCAGCCAAGTAGAAGGCTTCTTTTGAGCTGTTTTTTGTATGGCATCATTTTTTTATTTTCCATGCCGATGTTTGCGATAGCTGAACATTTGAATAACTAATTTATTCCTTTCTGTATCTATGTATCTTTTCATGAATTCCGTAAAAATTACGAATTTTTCAGGTGCGCTTGATGGGATGCCAAGACCTCTTAGAAGAAGTACCTGGTAGGTCAAGAAAAGATTCCGACAATAATTCAAGTCCTATGGACTTGCGATTCTTTCGCAAAGGCGTAGGCGGTAGGAGCTCGTCGAAGAGCTATTCGGTCAAGGAGGAAGTAAGTGACGAAATCATGGCAGTATTAAAATTAGACAACACTACGGTGGGCCAAACGAGTTGGCGACCATGTTCTCAGCAAGCCTGGGATCAGAGGTATCTGAATCAATTAATCGTTTTTATAACCCTTACATAACCTTTCGATTTGTAGATTTTCAATCGACTTGGATAAGTCTAGAGAACTAGAGATTGGGATATATTGGCGAGATTGGAGATCGCTGTGTGCTGTAAAATTTTTGAAACTGGAGGAGTTTATCGATGACGAGAGGCACGGAATGGCGCTGCATTTGGAACCGCAAGGTCTCCTTTTTGCAGAAGTGAGTATTATTTTTACATCATCGATCTTTCTCGATTACTTAGGGTATGGTCCGTATATCGCCGAGAATTTGAGAGCGGTTACTAGTGGTTTTCAATGTATCAGGTAACCTGCTTCTTATTGAAGGACCGCTTGTCAATGGTCAACAAATTTTTTCATTGACAGAATTTTGGAGATTATAAACGGTTGATCTCTCTCAATTTGTAAATAATTAATAGTTCTTAATGCCTCTGAAGGGTATTTGTTTCATAATTAAAATAACAACGTTTTTGAGTGTTAGATGTCATGGAAAATATTCATAAACAATAATTTGATAATTAAAATGAGAACTGCCAACCAGAGTCGGCGTGGTTACCTTGTTACCGAACCTAACCAGAATAAAAGAACGGTTGCTCTGATGACAGATAACTCACTGAAGTTTGAGGAAATAGTCACCGGTTTCTGAAGAATTTGACATATACGGACCACCAATTTACTAACCATAGTAACCTAGGTGATATACGGACCATACCCTTAATAACCATAAAGGTACCTAAATTCATTTTTGACCCTTTATCTCAAATTTTCAGATCAAATTTTTGAATCCTATGATCTCGAAAAGACCAAAGCTACAACGACAGAAGAGAATATTCAAGGAGGGTCTCCCAAGAGCGAAACAGATGAACATAAATATAGTGACATGGGGAAGATGGATGAAAAAACAGTCGGCTAGAGTTCCTTCTCATAGAAATCAACCTGCTAGTATAACGAACGAGTTTTCAAGTATGGTGAGTTTGAATTAAATATGTTTTGAGTTCTCAGAGAGCTTTTTATATTATGCGTAGAGTAGGCTTCACAAAAAATTTATTGATGTGAACAATTCCTAGAAATTCCCAGAATTATAAGAGAAAAGTGTTTCAAGCACGCAAAACTCCATGAATAATATTTCGAAAACCAATTAATTCATTCTGAATATCAATTTCTAATCCCATATTTAAAAACATTTTTCAAAATCACCCTTTAATTTGACAGGAAAATATAACGGACGACAAACCTGAAACTCCTGGAGAAACACCCGACCCTAACGTTGCCGGTCTCGGAGGACAGCGACCTCTTGGTTTAGGTGTGGAAGTTCTACCTCCGAGTCCACAACCTCCTCCGATTCCAAAGGAACCGCCTCCGCCTATTGCAAAGAAGAGAATGGCCGTCACTCCTCCTCCAATACCTCCGAGACTTGATCCAGAGGTAATTTTTTTTTTACATTTGTCTCGCTTGCTAGCCATTGTGTTGTATGTAGGTCGTCCAGTGGGTGCAAATTCTGTTTGTGGTTTCACTGTTATCGTTCTTCAAGATGCTGGTGTAAATAAATTCGAGATAGTTGTGCATTGTTCACTGCACCTTATTTTTTAAGGTTTAATTTAATCATACGACGTGCGGTTTAAATATGTAGCAACCAGTTTTTGTACCATGTTACATTTAAACAAATGGTTTGATCACCTTGCATGGCAGATATTCTGGTTTTAAGTTCGCATTTTATTTGACATGAAAGAATGAATTATTATTTTTTGGAATGAAGTTTCTTAACGTGTCTCACGGTACGAGTGGACTGGCATAAATCGTCACGTAAGGAAATCGTGTTATGCTTAATCTCTTCGGCATCATGTAGCTATCAACTTGGGGATATTAACGAGCGAGTATGAATATATTTGAACTAAAGCCTGAAATAACGTATCACGTTCATGAAAATAATAGATCACACCGTGAAATAGGCGACTATAGTTTGAACACACCCTGAGAAATTTTATGAATATTTTCGTACGGAGACATTCAGGCATATTTTGAACATAATAGAATATCGTTTGAAAAGAGAGTGGCGCAACTTTTATTAACAAGAGGACACTTAAGAAATGAAAATTTCATCATCTACGTCCATCATATTAATATTCGTTCAAAAAGAACGAATTAGGAAGAACAAACAGCTATTGCGTAGGATATTCTATTTCTATAGGGTTTTCCAATAGGAGGTTTCATTTTGAATAGCTCACTATCTGGGTAGCTATCACTTGAAGCTGCCATCTTTTGGCATTTGGCAAGAAAACACTACGTTATTACGAAAAATGGGACGATACAACCTTAACAACGCATTGATATTGTTGAAATTCACTACAAAAATGATGAAGGTTTTGCAGTCATTGTTCACAAAACTAAAGCACTTTTGGGTGCACTTTGGGACCAGTAATAGTGTAACTTGTGAAAAAATTTGAGCTGTTGGGACAAGTTAGTGATGTGAAGAATATAAACCGTGTGCGTCGCTCAAAATCAACAACAAAAAATCGCTGCTGTAGCCCAAAGTGTTAATGAAAACTCAGGTTTGTTGATTCCTCGTCGATCTTGGGAATTAGCAAAAACGACATTGCTCTGTAATTTGCATAAACACTGAAGTCTTAAGACTGTTAAAGTTCAGTTAACACAAGTACTCAAGACGGTCAATCACTGTTTGGTGCGGGTTTTGGGCTGGTGGTGTGATTTGATCTTTCTTATTCGGAAATGGTGAACTGTTCCGGTGAATGGATTGCGCTACGAATTGGAAGATATTTATGTGGACGACGTTTTAGCAAGACAGCGCTACGTGCCACACAAGGAACGAAGCAATCGCAATTTTGCAAGAAAATTGGCCGTGTTTTTTCTCGACAAGGTCACAACAATTGGCTACCAAGTGACAATAACATTTATTGATCTCATAAAATATTCTCGTTTTTTCACTATCAAAATGAAACCTCTTATTGGGAAACCCTTTATAATCTACACTTCAAATCATGTTTTGTGACATAAAATGACGTGAAGAACTTCATTCTTGTCAGGATCCATCAACAGCACATTGTCTTGTAAAAATTTAAAAGAATCCAAATTAAAGATTTATTATAAGAAAATAATACATGTTGATTTGGTTGATTTGGTGAATCGAAGTAGTAAGTGCATGAAAAAAAAATGTTGATTGGTGGTTTGGGGGTCTGAAAATTATTAATTTAAAGCGTATATGAATACAGGGTGTATTCAACAGGTGGAATAAATCATCAAAATGAGGTATTTCTATAGAAATCGCATTTATAAAATATGTAAAATGAGGAAGTCAAAAAATGGATGAAGTACAACCCTAGATTGTGTGTTATTTTTTCTAGAATGTGTCATCTAAAATTGAATGTAGTAGTGACATGTTCTTTCAAAATGTTTTCAAATAATCCAAAGGGAAAAATCCCATTGTTTTAATACGGAATTCATATCTTACTGCGAAAAATCGACTTGCATGAATCACTTTTTTTTTTATTTCATTGATTTTGATGAGTCCTAACTTCTGTCAAAATAAGAGTCGCCCTTGAGAACACCCTTTATAAATATTTATTGAAATCTCTCCGGTACTCTACCTATCTATCTGTCTGAGGCTTTGGTTTTCTGTTTTTGCACCGCACCACGCTATTTATTTCACTTGCAGAGTATAGCGGTGCTGAGGGAATTCGACTTCCTAGAGGACCAAGAGGTGTCCAGATCGGGACCCTTGATAATACCAGCCGCAAGCGTGCCTACCACGCCCGTACTTGGGCCCGGACAGTTGGTTCCTCCTAGTCCTCAACCTCTTGTAGAGTTTCCAGACGACGAGGTATATTATATTCGCTGGTGGTTTCACTATTCTAGTTACTTGGTTTTGGTTGCATGTTCAATGACTAATCGACACTTTTATTCTTTAATTATTGTTTATACTTATTATTTTGTATGGTAAGATTAACCGAATGCTTGATTTGTATATTACTATTAATAAGTTTATTCGATTCCAAAAATTGTTTTCTCATTACGAACATAAAATATAGTTTATTTTATGCCGTCTGATCCAATATAACATGATTACGCATTCAATCTCTCCTTTTGTTTGTCATTAGCTTTTTGTTGAAAAGCTTGCTTCATTGCAAATCACGTTTAATGAATATCTAATTGTATTTGATTTCTGTCGATATGATGCATGCTATACCAAACATTCGCAATTTCCATAGACTAAATAAGTTTCCATCAAATAATAAGTACTTTGGATTTATCATTGTTTTTGGAAATTTTTCAACAAATAATCAATCAGTTTTTTGAATTGTCTAAATTTGCAACAATCAAATATGAACTGTAGGTAAAATTTTCTGAAATTCCTATTTTAAAATCTCCAGACTTTCTAGCCTTAGTCTAGTCACTTTTTCACCTGTTTCTTTCACGTAGGTACACGTTGTTTACAGACAACCGTGCCGCACAGGCACAAGGATTTTGAATACCATCCTCAAAATATGAAGTGGTGGGTTATTAAGATACTTGTGGAGAGATAGCTCGGTATATGTGGGAAGAGATATTTCGAGAAGACA
The DNA here is from genome assembly GCF_914767665.1 of Harmonia axyridis. NCBI lineage: Eukaryota > Metazoa > Arthropoda > Insecta > Coleoptera > Coccinellidae > Harmonia > Harmonia axyridis. Next base: position 51,791,260 of record NC_059502.1, on the reverse strand, counting down.
TTCGAGATGAGCCTTTTGGAGAGCTTTATTTCTAAGGAGAAAGCTCACTTTGTTTCCATATCTTAGACGACTATCAAAATAAGAAAACAGGCATAACATCAAACCAAATCACAAATCAACACGAAAACTGGGAAAATTCTCAAGAAGAGCTAAGGATTAAATTTATCTGCGATACTTAGCGACTGTGAAAAAGTTTTTTTTTTACTTTGAATGAAGGCATCGACTGCTATGTTCATTAGACTGGTGAAAAAGTTTAAATTCTGATTACATTCGAACACAACAACATGTTCTCGTAGACAATAATTCTCTCAAACATCATGAGCTAGTACCCAATGATGAATATTGAAGCCATTGAAATTAAAACAATTTCCATGACATCAACAGGAGGCACCAATCGTTCATATTGCCACGAGACCAGCTCTTGGTAACACCCTACCTAAACCAGCTAGAAGTGCAGGGGATGATCCACCTAATTCCACTCTACCTAATGAAAGAAGTAGGATTACTATATTTTCACGCAAACAATCAGTTCGGATAAATCTAGTATCTAGGTAAAATTTAAGACCGAGAAACATTTGAAGGTTTTTAGGTGAAACATATGGTGAAAAGTTGACTAGATCACGACTGGAAAGCCCGGAATTTCATTAAGTGTGTATTTAGTCAAAATACGGTTTTTTTTTTTAATGAACATGTGTCTGCAAAAGCTGCGACTATTTAATTGAGACAAAATTTAACGTGAAAATGTAAGTGACAGTCAATTTCCTCTGATTCTCTTTTTCTTTGTTTCGTTCAAAAATTCAACAGGGAATTCTCCTCAATGTTGGTTATTAATATAGATGCCCATTTAAATTTAATCATTATGGTTACATTCTTAATTTTTTTCACTCGCAGAAAATACGTAAATTCAGTTTTCAATAATGCTTAAACCGCTTCGTTACGGCTGCACAAAGTGACAACAGCGTCTTGCAGGATATATAAATCCAGTGCAACATTTTCTGTGACAGATATGAAGTTCGTGCTTGCCTCTATTTCTTGTTCGTTCTCTCCAGCTTTAAGCTGATCAAATTATAGGTATCTTTGGTTACCAAATCAAAGTAACAAGATTTGATATCGTTTTCTATCCCTGTAATCTGTAGTGAATGTTGCCATATTGTGCAACAAAAACGAAACGCTTTAAATTTTGAACCCCTACATATTTTTCTTTTTTAGGTGATCAATTTTTATAAGGTGATTTAATAATGCTATGTTTGAACGATATTCCATAAAATACATAATTTTCGTTTGGGGGAGAATTCCTTGTTATGGATAATACATATACAGAGTGTGTTTTAAGTATGCAACGCCTAAATTATCTCGGAAACAGATCGCACAATTTTTATTGATTTTGGTGTGAAAGGATCTTGTAATATGACCGATATTATGGTGTTAATTACATTGTTGTCAGATCTTTTATTTTTTCGGTATAATAATGAACATTGTTATTTCAAATAGATCACCCTGTAAATTTTTTACCATTTGAAATCCTTAAGAAATATTGAATTTTCTTCATGTGATGTTCCCTATACCTAAATGTAATAATTTCTGAATTATGGCTTCAGATTATTCAATCATAGCCATCTAAATGCATAATTTCAATTTTGAAGAAGTTAATATAAATGTAGTTATAACTCCGAAATTATGGCATTTAGTTATAGGGTACTACATGAAAAGTATTCAGTATTTCTTAAGGATTTTAAAAGGCAAAAAATATGTAGGGTGATCCGATTGAAATAACAAAACTCATCATCATACCGAAATCAGGGAAAAATCTGACAACAGTGTACATAAATACCACCATAATATGGACCACATCACAAGATTCTTGCACACCAAAATCTATAAAAAGTGTTAGATCCGTTTCCGAGATAATCGAGGCGTTCCATACCTAAAACTCAACCTGTATACAGGGTGTTTCTAAATTAAACGTACAATTGAAAATGAGAGATTCCCCAAATGATTTTAAGAAGAAAAAAATCCTATAAATATGGGTCCGCAAACGCTTTGTTCTCGAGATACAGGGTGTTGAAGTTTGATATTTTTTCAGGTTTTTCTATCTCTTAGCACCTGCAAAACACAAGATATTCACTTGAAATTTAGCATCGTTATTCCAATTTTGAGTTTGCATCACGTGATATGCCAATTTAGATTCCAAATATACAGGGAGATAAATATTTTTAGAACAGAGCGGGATTTTTCCTCCAGAACTTTTTTTGTTGTTGGTATTCCAAAGAAACGTAGAAAGAAACTCTGATCGAATACTAAACTTTTTGTTTTTTTTTTCTAGTTTTGTCATACCGATCTCGAGAAAAAATTTTTAAACAATTCTCTCGATTTCCCCGGGAAAATTCAATTCATAAAAATCAATTAGTGAGCTATGATGAATAAATTAATGATTAGTTTTGGTGCTTATTTTCCCGATATCTAGCATTTATTCATGAAGTTTTATAAACTCGTGTAATCGTCACAAAAAAGACACCTGTATCTCCAAAACCAAGTGTTTTCTGTCCATGTTATAGAACTTTTCATTCTTAATAAAATTATCAAAGGCATCTCCCATTTTCGTTTGTACCTCCAATTTAGGAACACCTGTATAAGAGAATTATTTTTCCTTCTTTCAAGCTACAAATACATAAGTTATCCCTGTGGATTCTTCAACCGGCAAACTGAATGATTTTAACCTTAAAACGTAACTTGTGTTTCAGCTTTGATCTTAAAAACTAGGAAGAAAAAAAACGTCAACACTGTAGATCGATAACAGAGCGTTTGTAGACACATGTTCAAGAATAGGAAGGGTTAATTAGATCTGAAAAAAAAAACTTTTGAAATCAAGGCATTGCTTCATATCGGCTGAATTCTGATTGCATATTCCGTATATTTCTAATACTTTTCGTAACATTTATAGCCCCTCGCAGAAGCCGTAAACATTATTAGACGTCCGCCACCAAGGGAACACGGCTACAGGGACAGCGCGTACGAATCAAGGAGGCACTCTCAGTTCACCGGCATGGGCCTCGACAACTTCAAGCTGCTCAGCGTGCTCGGTCGCGGCCACTTCGGCAAGGTGATCCTGTCCCAGTACAGAAACACCGGCGAGTATTTCGCCATAAAGGCGCTCAAGAAGGGCGACATCATAGCCAGAGACGAGGTGGAATCGTTGCTCAGCGAGAAGAGGATCTTCGAGATCGCCAACTCCATAAGACACCCGTTCCTAGTTAACTTGTTCGCCTGTTTCCAGACTGAGGCGCATGTCTGTTTCGTGATGGAGTATGCCGCCGGCGGGGATTTAATGATGCATATACACGCTGATGTTTTCGAGGAGCCAAGAGCGGTGTTTTATGCGGCTTGTGTAGTTTTAGGTAAGCATATTCACGACTTGAGCCTGTTGCCGTAAGAAAGAAAACTACCCAATTGTCGTTTTTGCTTCCCCCTAAAGGAAACATTCACATAATCTCTGTTATTACAAATGTCTGGTCTTCGTCGACACTCTGACGCTCTTCCACGCGATCTTTGGATCGCCGTACAATACTCATGATCCAGGATCCAGTGGAACTTCTGCGTGATACGATATAGAACAAACGAGTGTTCCCTTTCAATGGCGAAGTGGGGATGGCTACAGTTGCGGCCTGTTCTAGCTATTATTAATCAATCTCCAACCGTGGGATGGATTATGAGACCATATCGGTTAAAAATAAATACGACAATTTTATTCCACTGTATGCGAGTTATTTATTTGCAACAATGAATGACACAAATAATGTCCTGTGTGAGAATAAGTTTCTAAGTTTTTTTCGCCATAACTGGTTTGAATAATGAAATATATTCTACGGAAGTACGAAATATAATGGAGAACAAAAATTAACTGACAAATTATAAAATGAAACAGTTCTTCCAATCTTACTTAAACTACTCCATAAAAACGCTTGTCCAAATGTTCGTTTGATCTCATATCGTAACCATGAGTGCACTCTTTTTAAATCCTAGAATTTAAAATAATATTTACCCGATTGTATTGAACTCTTATGTCGATTTTTTTTTAAGATAATTCTCGACATGATGTTTCTAGGAGAATGAGCATCTAAGTATTTCTACGAGTACACAGTATCCTCAAAAACTTAATGTTTGGACAGTTTTACTGGGGAATTATATCATAAGAACCTTTTTTATCCATGGAAACCTAAAAGGTGCTAAATATCTGGAGCTTTTAGAGAATGATTCAGACACTGCAATAGCTTTTACTATATTTCATTTTATAGCTGATGATTTGATGCTCATTCCATTTTAAATTGTTTTAAATTATTTTTTACTTTCAATCTTCCAGGTTTACAATATTTGCATGAGAATAAAGTTATATATCGTGATCTAAAATTGGACAATCTTCTTCTGGATACTGAAGGCTATGTGAAAATAGCAGATTTTGGCCTTTGCAAAGAAGGTATGGGTTTCGGCGATAGGACAGGTACCTTCTGTGGTACCCCCGAATTTTTAGCACCCGAAGTATTAACTGAGACGACATATACAAGAGCAGTAGATTGGTGGGGTTTGGGAGTCCTTATATTTGAGATGTTGGTGGGAGAGGTAAGTTACCTAACTCTAAATTTATTCTAATGTATGAATAGTTATTTATAATACAAGTGCAGAAGGCATTGATATTCTTATACGAGTTAAAAATTCATAATCGAGCCATGAAGTGGTGACAAATGTCAGAATGAGCCTTCTGTGGGAGTATTGTACATTATGTTCTCTAATACACAGATATTTCATTGAAATCAGTGGAATATTTTCATAAATATCGTTTATTGATTTTTGCATTGGAAAATGTTGGTTGGTAGAACTGTTTTCTGTATCAAAAATTTAACAGATAATAGATAAATCGGTACCAGGAGTACCAACATATAATATTAAACTATAACCATGAAATTGAGTGAAAACGCATTATCTTTTGAAGTCAGGACTGTCGATTAGATCGTTTGATCTCTACTGAAGATCACGACCTTACGATCGTCGCAGCGTAATCTTGGAAAAACTGACGATCTGGAAATTGGCAGATCGCCGGTACTTTATATTTTTAGTTTAGCATTGGGATTATTTTCAAAATAAATATTTGTGAGAATTATTTTCCATTGCAAATGCAGCTTTGAAAGTTTTAATGTGTTTTTTCCAGTCACCATTCCCAGGAGATGATGAGGAGGAAGTGTTTGATTCTATTGTAAACGATGAAGTACGTTACCCCAGGTTTCTCTCTTTAGAGTCGATAGCAATTATGAGAAGGGTAAGTTTTGTAGGGTGAAATATTGGCTAGTAAGCTTATTATGAACAATTTGCACTCAAAAATAACCTTTTATTTTCAGTTACTTCGTAAAAGTCCAGACAGGAGGTTGGGGTCCAGCGAAAGAGATGCAGAAGATGTAAAGAAGCAGGCGTTCTTCAGGCAGATCAACTGGGAAGATCTACTTCTTAGAAGGGTACCACCTCCATTCATACCCACTGTGGTAAGTGATTTTAGCCAAGAAAGACCCAGTAGATATTATCCTGTTAGAAATTCGGTTTCCTTTTCTGTGATTGATTTTAAAAATTTGATGAGACATGGAATTGTCCTAAATTTACTTCCATAATTGCATTTGGATTTCTAAACAAATTTACATCATGTTTATTTTTAGTTGAAATCACAAACTTTTATTGAATTCTGAGGCAAGAAAATTATGAGTAACAAAATCCCAGAATTTCATATCAAAATTGTGATTTTTCTTTTTTTTTCCAATGCAGGAGAACCTTCCCGGACCAATTGTATTGCAACTTCGTTTTTTGATCGGCAGCAAACATATGTCTGTCAAATTGACTTCAGTTTAAATTGTGGAACTTGATATCGACTGTCACAGTCCCATAACCTTTGGAAAATTCCTTATCTTGATATACCTATACAGTGTCGGCCATGTATTTTTTAAATTCAAATTTTTTTTGCGAATTTTTCCGATTTATTGACAGTAATTCTTCTATTTTAGAAAAAAATTAATATACTAAATTAAAGATAATAAAAATTAGTCCACTCGTTCTATGTATATCTTAATGAAATTGGAAATAATATTTAACCAAGTACTTAGGGGTTTTTGAATAATTGTCACTCTGTTTCCTCGTAAGATGAATTTATTCAAAGATTGGTTTAAAATTTCATTATATTTTAGAAAGATTACTTAAAATATGAAAAATAATATGGGATAGGTAACTGCCATCCTGTTGAATGTAAAATTCCACTTATTCCTCAAAATCTTCCATAACTTGAACCAACATTTCCCTGTCTGATGGAAGCTTTTAAATATCTAAGTGTGTGAGAGAAATCACAGAGTATCAGGTCTGTTGATCTTGAGGTAGTTCAAGAGCTTGCAAAATTAGCTTGTTCACTTCTCCGCTGGAGTTAGCCTCATCATTCAAAGATGATAGTGTTTTCATTTTACTCATCTTGCAAGATGGAAATTCCAAATCTTTCTGCAAGATCCTTTAAACTGATTCGCGATTCAATCTTGCTTGGAATGTCCAGGGCCCCTAATTCTAATACCTATGGACGATCTTCATGTCCAGGTGATGTTTTTCTTAAATTACTAGCAGTCTCAGATTTCTCAACAATACTTATTCAACATTTAATTTCTCGACCGCTCGACAATCGGTCCATCACTGAAAATTAACTTTTCATTCCTTCATATTTCAGTAGCTATGGAACAGTAGACAATACTACATCATATGCTTATGTGATGTAGTATTGTCTAATGTCCATAGCTACTGAAATAGCATTCCATCCCGAAGACAACGACCCTGATTTACCCTCTCTCTGTCCATGTACTACGTGAGCAAATGAGTCAGAAACTGAGCTGAAATAAAGCAATTCTCACTAAAAATTAAAATATTTTAATCGGTAGAAGTTCTAAAATATTTTGTCTTTCACACAGCATTCATTGGAAGATGTAAGCAATTTTGATGAAGAATTTACGTCCGAAAAGCCACAGCTTTCACCACCCAAAGAACCAAGGATACTTCAGGAACAAGATCAGACCCTGTTCAGAGACTTCACATATATGGCTGACTGGTGCTGACAAGCAGCACACTTTGAAATCAGAAAAGGAAACATTCATTAAAAAAAAAATTTGATAAAATCAGTTCATGTTTATGTTCAATTCAATTTCTGTTAACATCTTATGAGAATCCTGACTGAAATTTTTGTTCCATCAAGGAATACGCTATAAGGAAAAACGGATTTTTTTTGGTTATGATTAATATTAAGTGTACAGTATTATGAACTATGAGATGAAGCTGGGCAAATGTTAGTTTCTGGGAGTAATTTGTAAATATGGATAATAAATAATTTCTAAATGATCAATTCTGAAAGTGAAAGGTAATTGAATTTTACTTCATATTTTTCATTTGACCTTTGTAATCATTAAAATATAAACTACATTAAGTTAAAAGTTTGTATATAGTAACTGGAGTTCACTATTATCAATAAACAATCTTTTTAAAACACTTGATGCAGCTTTTCAATAAATTGAATATGTATAAAACATTTCATGAGGAAAACTATTCAAAAGAGTATTTTTTTTCTTGAGTAAAATTTTCATAATGTTCAAAAAATGATGAACTGATTCTTGTATAATAATTAGGTAATTTGAATATCGATTTCATGAAAACTCTTCATGGCAACTTGTTCAAATATCTTGGGGTAAGTTTTAAAGTTATTGATCACTTAAACACCATGAAAATATTTCAATTGGTGAATGTTGAAAAGCTCATTCAAGAGCATCTTTAATTTTTTGTAAAAATTTTGTTTGTATTTTCCTTTAAAATGTTTCCAGGTTGTTTACCAAAATGATGAACAAATTTTATCAAACTTCAGTTTAACACATTTTTATATTACTAAACAACATAAAAAAAAAATCAGTAATAATTGAGAAGAAAGTATATGGAAAGGAAATTGACACATTATTGGATGGATTCAAAATCTGTTGATATGTGTTAATGTTGCCTATCAACACACCTATTTGTCCTTGCCATTTCTGTTTTTATTGCCTTCAATTTTTACTTCAAAATTTTAAATTAGTGTGTTCAAAAATTTATGTTTTTGTAATTCATTGCTAATAAGCTGTTTAATATTTTTCACCTGAGTTATTAGCTGCAGTTACGATATAGATTTTATAAATTTTGATTGGCAATAGCTACCTTTTTTGTACATAACAACTATTTATATTTCAATGTTATCGTTATTATATTGTATTGTTCTTGTTACAAGTTAAAATGGTATTATTTATGTATTTCTTCGGCAAATGTTTTCAAGGATGGGTTTAACGAAGGATAGAAATTGATGATTGATTTTTAACATTTAATTAAAAAAATACATCCTCTTGAAGGATTACATGTACTATTTATGAAAGTATTTAAAGATGACAATTGAACATATGTAATTTTCAATTGGAATACATTAATATAAATTTTACGAGGCCTTTAATCTGTGAATGAAGCTTTTACATTTGGTAACAGTGGAAAACAATGATCACATCTCGAGACTGTAATTTCATGTATTATTATGTAAAACAGAGAAAAATTAAGAAGTGCCTACTGTGTAAGTGTTATGCTCATTGTATATAATTACTAACCTTGTGTATCCTCTATATTTTTGATGCTTTAATATATTATATATACCTTTATTAGGTATAGTTTTAGAATACCTTGTATTAAAACAATCAAGAACAATGAATATTTTATTTATGATCCTCTACATCACTTGATTACATCAGTGTTCTTTTAATAAAATCTATATTTATCAAGAAATTTTTGTCTTTTATTGAAAGATTCAAGTGTTTTTTGTGAGAAAATTTTTAAAATAATAAAATAACAATAATAAAATATATTTATCCTCTAGATCCTTATTACATCTTACACTTAATATTATATTTTGATCATGTTATTTACCTGCTTTTACTGAAGAAGGAGAGTCTCTCCGAAATGTATAATTATATATTTTTTTATATGAAATAAACAACTTCGTTGAAAACCTGATACTTCCAAATAAAGAAAATACTTAATATTATATATACAATAATAGCAACTATAGGAATAGGATATGTCAAATACAAAAATTACAATTACAAAAAGAATAAGTTGTTGAAACAGTGTCAAAAAAGATACAATCTGACCAATTTGCTTGATTGGAAAGTAGAAGTATTAACTTGTACAAACTGTGGAAGGTCGCATAGAGGTATGGTTAAAAATATTAAAAAAGATGTAAAATAAATTTTTTATAATGGAGTCTAATTACTAATATAACGGCGGCTGATGTGATATCTGTGTTTATGAGAACTCTTTTTCCCCTACCAAAAAAAGTAGGATAATATTATTATTAGGTTATTTTTTACATTTTTCTATGAATTTCACAAATGAAAGTTAGTCCACAGTAGAGGAACTATACAGTAGTAACACTTCGAGGATTTTTTCTCATTTGTCGGACACGCGGATTCCTACTAGCGCAGCTTAGAGAAATTGAACCATATTATAGAAATCGTCGATTTGCACGTGAACCTAACCTTAGGCCCAGTTTCACCAAATGCTTTAATCTTGACTTAGCTCTTAAGTGAGGCCTTAGATCACGATTAATGTAATGTAGCGTTTCACCACACTCCAAAGCGCCATTTAATCGACCAATTGCGATTTAGCACTAATCGGCCATTTTTGGAGGATTATAACCTTTCAAGCTGAGATTAATAATTATTTATCAGTATGGAACTCTTGTCTATGTAATTATTTTTCCGGAAATTTCTAATTTTTGGGTCAATTTTATCAAAATATGACTATATGTATAGGCTCAATATTTCCCATTTAAAATACACGTAAACTTTGTTTTTGTGTTTTATGAAATTTATTGCAAAGAATAATTTATTGATATGTTTGATTGAAATATTATTTAAGAAGCAGTTAAACTTGTTAATAAAAATAAATAAGTTAATAAAATTACTTATATAGTTTTTTTTCCAGAATGTGTGGTTTTGTGAAATGGGATAATTTCTTTTTAACTTCTGCAAGTTTCCGACATTTCGAAGCACATCACTCGACATTTTCGGCAAAAATTAACTTTGGTTTTTGTTTACAAGATGACAAATGTTTTGAAATGTTATAAGTTATGAATGAATGACACCTGACACCTAGCGCCAATGGTGGTCATCACTGCTAATACGATACAGAACACTATTATAACTCTTTGTTCACAACGTTGCCAAATGGTCTGACTATTTAATCGCGATTTGGTTAATCGCGATCATCTTTGGACGGGTTGATGCATGGTGAAACAGAAAACACTGTTAAGCCTGCTTAGTAACAAGCGGAGTTTAATCAATCTGGGATCAAGTGCTGTTTGGTGAAACTGGGCCTAGTGTCAAGTTATTTACTCATTTTACCTTGTTCTGTTAGCAAGTAAACATTCGTTTGTTAATTTTGAATTTCCAAGATTTCAATTACTTATTGACAGTTATTGATTTATTCCATTCGCGGTTAGGCTGTTGACAGGGCAAGATATCTGGGTGATTGGAGTTCAATTAACCTGAAAACTTTCCCGTTGTTTAACCTTTGTGAGTGTTATTCCTTATAGTGGTGAGTTTTTACCTTATAATTAGTGCTGAACTTTATAAACATTGTGGCCATTAGGGCCAATTACTTTGTTTTTGTAGAATTTTCGTTTTTCTTTTTCTCTTTTTATTATTGAATTTTTTTTTCTCTACGTTGTGGGAAGTATTAAAATAAGTATATGTACAATGGGTTAGGTTTATATAATGCTGAGATTGTATGATGATAAAGTTTTTTGTTTTTTTTGAATTGTGAATACTGTATTGGGTTGGAATACCTGTTTGTGTTCTTCTTTCTAATAAATAAATAAATTTACTTAGCGGTGAGATAAGCTCCTTATCTCTTGGTTTTTTTTAAACATGAACAAAACAGATCCCGAGGCTTGGCCTCGGGTTCTGGAAATATTATCCCCTAGGGCAAAACTTGCATTAGATAATATTAATAGTGAAGAATGGAATTCGATTAATGTTAATTTGTTGAAGGAGGAATTATCAGCCGTGAGGACAGAAGCGGTTTGCTGCGAAGAGGGAATACTGATTGAAAAAATTGATAAAATCTTAGGCCCAGTTTCACCAAACAGCACTTGATCCCAGATTGATTAAACTCCGCTTGTTACTAAGCAGGCTTAACAGTGTTTTCTGTTTCACCATGCATCAACCCGTCCAAAGATGATCGCGATTAACCAAATCGCGATTAAATAGTCAGACCATTTGGCAACGTTGTGAACAAAGAGTTATAATAGTGTTCTGTATCGTATTAGCAGTGATGACCACCATTGGCGCTAGGTGTCAGGTGTCATTCATTCATAACTTATAACATTTCAAAACATTTGTCATCTTGTAAACAAAAACCAAAGTTAATTTTTGCCGAAAATGTCGAGTGATGTGCTTCGAAATGTCGGAAACTTGCAGAAGTTAAAAAGAAATTATCCCATTTCACAAAACCACACATTCTGGAAAAAAAACTATATAAGTAATTTTATTAACTTATTTATTTTTATTAACAAGTTTAACTGCTTCTTAAATAATATTTCAATCAAACATATCAATAAATTATTCTTTGCAATAAATTTCATAAAACACAAAAACAAAGTTTACGTGTATTTTAAATGGGAAATATTGAGCCTATACATATAGTCATATTTTGATAAAATTGACCCAAAAATTAGAAATTTCCGGAAAAATAATTACATAGACAAGAGTTCCATACTGATAAATAATTATTAATCTCAGCTTGAAAGGTTATAATCCTCCAAAAATGGCCGATTAGTGCTAAATCGCAATTGGTCGATTAAATGGCGCTTTGGAGTGTGGTGAAACGCTACATTACATTAATCGTGATCTAAGGCCTCACTTAAGAGCTAAGTCAAGATTAAAGCATTTGGTGAAACTGGGCCTTATTAACCATCTCTCAGGGAGATGCCAGATTTAAAAAACGACATTGTTTTTACTCTCCACAGGACAAAGGTCCATTCGAAATTATAGTTGAGACTACTCAAAAAGAGATCAAGGATCTCAATCCATTGAATGTAGGAAAGGCAATCTATAATAATGAGAAATACAGAAAATTTAAAATTTTGAATATCAGTAGGAAGGGACTTAAAAAGGTGGGTATCAGATTCCTGTCTGCGGAACAGGCTAACAATTTTGTCAAGTATAATGACTTCGACCCCATAATCTATGATGTTTACATTCCAGGAAGGTTTGTTTCCACCATGGGTATTGTGAGAGATATCGGTCAAGACATAACTGATGAAGAGATAGTTAACATCGGAAAGGGATTGAGCCCTGAAGTCAAATGCATAAGGGTACGTAGATTCAACCGTAGAAAGGTTACAGAAAATGGGACCATTTTTGTGAAAACAAACACTTGCGTGTTGACGTTTGAGGGTACGACCCTTCCCAAGTATTTTGAGCTATATACCATCAGACTGCCAGTGGAGCTATACATTCCCCCAGTGGTTCAGTGCAATAAATGCCTGCGTTATGGTCATGTTCGTAACCTTTGTAGGGGTAAATTCAGATGTAGGAAATGTGGATCATATCACGAGGATGAAAAACCGTGTGATTTGGAACCTTGCTGCATTCACTGCCAACAAGGTCACGAAGCAACTGACAGGAAATGTCAAGAATATGCAAGACAGGTAAAGATGAGGGAAATTATGGCCTTGCACAATGTATCTTTATACGAGGCAGATAAAACATGTAGAAGGCAAATAGCACCTCGTCTCCCAGAATTTCCCACCCTGCCACATGACAGGTCTGAGACCTCTTTAATGAATTCACGTAAACAATCATATGCTAATGTTGTAGCTACTAACCAAAGCAGATCATATGGTTCTGTACGACCCATTAGCAGTGCACCAAGTCCAAAAAGGAAGATCTCAGAGCAAACAGGTTATGATAGAGCTGCGCATAATGCTTGTTTGATTCCCAGCCGACCTGTATCTCCAATTATATCTTATTCTCGAACACCTATTCAGCTCTCGAAGACCTCTGTTTCGTAGGAAACTTCAATTGGCAATGATCTTAGCCAGACGGATTTAGGGAGCCAACGGCTCTCACAGGCTAGCTTAGCTGCTAACCACAACGACCAGTTCATGATTATTGAAGACAGTGACTTTAGTCACAATAGGCAACAAGTAACATATGGGGAGGATTACCTGAAATATGGTAATTCCTCTTCATCTCGATGAACAATTTTTATATCTCGTATTTTATCTGTGACAAGACCCATGTATCATCTTGGATCACCTTTTATTATTGTTTGAATATTGTTATTGGATTAACCAGGATGCTGCGGATGTTACAATGGAATATCAGATCACTCAATGCCAATTTTGATGATCTCAAGATGTTCATAAGGGACACGAAGCCGGATATCATTGTTTTAAATGAGACATTTTTAAGGAATCACCACAGAATCAACATTGGTGGCTTCTCCTTACTGAGAGAAGACAGGCCTGATGGATATGGTGGAATTGCAATGGCGGTTCGAAATTCCTTAGTTTATGATACTGTCAACACTCAGGGGTTACACCTCCCTCAAAGGGTGCAAATTATGGGGATACAGTGTGAGAGTATTAAAATATTCAACATCTATGTGCCACCGGATGTACATGTGACGGAAACTCTCTTCTATCAATTGGATCAATTGTCGAACGGTTCTTCCCTCCTTTTAGGAGACTTCAACGCTCAAAATCCTGCATGGGGCTCTGGTACCTCCAATCACAATGGTAATGTGATACAGGCTTTTGTAAGAGATTATAATTATATAATTCTGAATGATGGTACTCCCACTAGGGTAACAGCCCCCCATGAGAATGCAAGTGCCCCGGACTTGTCCATTTGCTCAGGAGATTTGCTCATACGGAGTGATTGGTCAGTCATTCCTGACACAGGACGCAGCGATCATCGACCCATTGTTGTGGAAGTCCGGAGACATGGAATTGACACTACAGTTCTTAGGAAAACCTCGAGAATCTTCAACACCAAGAGAGCGGATTGGCAGCAGTATACTGAGAGAATCATCGACAGTTCTAGTACGGGACTGGTGACTGATATTCCAGACTTCATTAAGATGGTTCAGACGGCCGCAGAGGAGACTATTCCCAGATACAGAAGGTGGGCTAGTTCAAAATATAGTGTCCACTGGTGGGATGAAGAGATTGCAGCTGAAGTTTCTCTAAGGAGACTACGATTGACGGAATACAAGCATGCTCCCTCCATGGAAAATTTTATCAAATGTAAACAACAAGTCGCCAAAGTCAGGAGACTGATGAGGAAAAAGAAAAGGGATTCATTTAGGACGTTTACTGAAAATCTTTCTACCAGGAACACCAAAAATTTTTGGAAGATTATTAAAAAGTTTTCAGGACAACCCCGAGGGGAGGGACCTCAAGGGGTGAATGATCAGTGTTGAATTTCTCCAGTGGACCCATCCGCTAATATGGTGTTGGTATATGATCGACATCAAGACACCTTTACTTTGAATGAGCTGAACTATTCGCTTAAGATGAAGAAGAACTCTACCCCTGGCAAGGATGGCATTGACTATTTGATGTTGCATCATCTTCCGCCTTCTGCGAGAATTCTCCTACTCCGATTTTTCAACCAGTTACTGCAGGAGGGGAATCCACCATCTTGTATGAAGACTTCTTTCATCGTACCGGTTCCTAAGAAGAATTGCCCTGCCAATGTCTCCACCAGCTATCGGCCCATCACAATCACTCCGTGCATTACAAAGATTTTTGAAAGAATGGTAAAGGAGCGGATTGAAAAATCTATTGAGGAGCAGTTGAACAGAGCTCTCACTTTCGGTTTTCGGAGAGGGAGATCTATCTCCGATTGTCACACTCTTCTGACCGGTCATATATACCGAGCATTTAACAGGAAACAGTTCACTCTGGTTATCTTTCTCGACGTCTCTAACGCATATGATTGCGTTGATCTGGGCATCCTTTGGCAAGACTTGCTAGACGTCGGAATACACAGGAACCTATGTAACCTGATATATCAACTATACCGTCATAGATCAGTGGTAATTACAGGATCTTCCGGAACAGAGTTCAGGAAAAACGTGACCAATGGCCTTATTCAGGGCTCACCCCTGAGTCCCCTTCTTTTTCTGCTGTACTCATTGTGCCCACCAAACTTGTTGGCACATAGTGTTCACCTTATACAGTATGCAGACGACTTTGCGCTGCTCTGCTCGGGGAAGAATGTCAACCAGATGGTTGACCTAATTAATACATGTCTGATTGGTTTGAATAACTGGCTAAGGGCACGCAATCTCAAAATTAATGCCCTAAAGTCAGCAGCTATTATTTTCTCCAAAAGTATAATTCCCATTAATGTGAACCCTATTACTATTGGCTCACAAACCATTGAATGGAAGTCTCAGGTGAAATATCTGGGGGTCACTTTTGACCAAAAACTTAAGTGGGGTAAACATATAGACCACATGTGTGATAAGGCTATATCCCAATCAAAAATCATCAAGAGCCTCTGTCGACCCTCATGGGGTTCACACCCCTCTACGTTGCTTAACGTCTATAGGGGACTTGTCAGGCCGCACTTGGACTTTGGTGGGATTTTGTATGGTAGGTGTGCCAAGATGCAGTTGCTGAAGTTAGACAGAGTGCAGTTTTCGGTTATTCGAACTGCACTCGGACTGATGAGATCATCCCCAACCAATGTTATACTTGCTGAAAGTGGAGAACTTCCCCTCCAATCGAGGAGACTATGGCTGGCTCTGAAATATGTAACAAAAATTTTTAGATTTTCCAATCACCCTCTACTGCAAGTGATAGGAGACCCAAGTGAGCTGGAAGACCTGTGGTTTAATGGCACAATTCCCGGCTATATAGAAGCTTGTAAGGTCTTAAAAAATAGGAGAAAACTTATTTGGAGTGCGCAATATCTTCCTTATTTTCTAACGGAGATCAAGGTAAGATCCATGAATGTGGAAATGTATAAAACCGACCTACAGAAGGAATCTACACTAATATAAGTTTATTTCGGAAGATTCTCACCGACAAATTCAGTGGATATACTGACATTTACACGGATGCCTCCAAATCTCGTGACCCTGACTCCGTCGGATATGGGGTATGGATCCCGACTAGAGCAGTGAAAGTGTGCGGCAGACTTCCAGATCACTGGTCTGTCTATACCGCTGAAACATATGCGATATGCAGGGCCGTCCAAATGATCATAGATAGGAACCTCACCAGAGCGGTGATTATTTCTGATGCTCTAGGAGTTCTCAATAAGTTAAAACATGGAAACATTAATGCCAACATTGATATCGTAACAGTTAACACCTTGATATTGTTGGCGAGAGCAAGATCTTTGGGGATGAGAGTTGCTCTGATGTGGATACCGCCACTCATATGTAACACACAATGATATAGCAGATCATCAGATATGTTGGCAAATCGAGGTAGGTTACTTCAGGGATAGTCCCAACTGAGAGGGGACCCAAAAGAGCTCTGGCCAGCCTTGAAGAACAAACTCTGGGATGAGTGGACGGAGCGGTTTAGAGAGATTGGTCTGACGAAGGGCAGAATGTACTCATCAGTGGTTAAACCTGCCGCATACCATAGAGAAACCTGGTTTAAGGATTGGAATAGTCCTAGGTCAAATATTACTACTATAATCAGGACATTGTCTGACTCCAGCCCATTTGACAAGGATAGGTGTCATTGATTCCCCCCTATGTGGATGTGGGGGGCTTGGCGACTTGCCCCACATATTCTTTTCTTGCGGTGATAATTCCTTCAATAGCGATAATTTATATCAGAGACTACTTGCCCTAGGGATATTGGCGCCTCTTAATTTGTACGAGGTGTTTTACTCGACTAGGCCTGAGGTGGTGAGCTTACTGCTAGAGTTTTTGAATTGCTCTCGCATTCGACTTTGACAGGTTTTTTTTTTTTTGCTTTGAGGTAGATTTTTCAGCACTTTTTATATACTGCATACTCCTTTCCCGATTGATCCATATTACCCTATATGTAATAACCTGTTTTACTCCAAGGGAATGAGCATGGTTATAATTATGAAAGCCTAGATCTAAACTTGTCACTGTGTTTCATTGTAGCAGCTTCCTCGCAGCCTGAGATAGATTCAATCTAGACTCCTGCACCCCTGGGAATCAGGCTGTTGAATTACAACTGGTACTTGGAGATTGGAAGCATAGCCAACCGGCTGTTCCATGGTCTCTCGTCACTCTTGATATGGGGGAATGCGTATGAGAGGACGGGAACTATCAAGAAGAAGAAGAAGATTGATTTATTCAAAATGGTGAATCAATGCAGCGTGTTTAATTGTCGAAACAACAGTATTAATTCAAAAAACAAGATTTCTCTTGATTATATCGATATACCTATTTGTGTGATAAAACAAGATTTCTATTGATATATTTTTAAGGTATATGTATCAACGAAGAATATATTCTCTCTTCTCATAACATGTTTTTTCTTTAATTGTTTTCAAAAATTCTCTGACAAGTTAAAATTCCTCCACTCAAGACCCTTTTCTTAAATTCTAGTAAGAAAACTAGGAGTAAACATGAGTGACAAAAACAACTAAGTTATTTGGCTAGGTCAATATTTATGACTGACCTCTAAAAAAGGAAAAGATTTTCAATTCAACTGATTTTTTTTGTTTTTTGTCCTCATACCTTCGACATATCTAAACCGATTTCGGAACTTTTTTTGATAGATATCAGCTAAGGTTAACCAAATTACAATAATTACCTACGATATTAAGTTCTACTTCAGGTATTATTGTATGACACCGACCCTAAAGCCTTAATTGTACGTAATAACATGTTAATTTCCAGTACTTTCTTCATGAGAATATTTCTAAATCAGTTCTGCTTTTTTGTTGAAAAGCTTTTATGGGGAATTGGTATTTATAATATGGAATTATTATAGGAATGGAATTACTTGAAAAGAATTCATCAAATATTAGTTGCAAGCCAAATGTAAATAATAAAAGTTTCATTGATTTATTGAAAAGTATTTTAGAGGAAAAAATATGCAATTCGTATGAGATAATTATGAAATACGTCCTTATTTCTAGTGGCACTATAATAAATATACAAAACATTGGTACATGAAATTTAAATGTACTGAAAAAATGACTTCCAAAGTCACTCTCCTCATTGAAAATCTTAAGATATCTACGAAAATTCTAATGTATCATTCGCGATTCAGCAACAGACGTGTTCACATCTGTACTGATAAGATATAACCGACGTGCGTTTTACAAACAATTTCATGATAGAAAAACAACTCTGCTTTAATTTCTGGAATTTATAACTCGAATATAAAATTTCGAACAAACTAACCGCCAACGCCGCTGAATTCGAGGACTTCTACATGTCTGAGATGTCCCAGGTAAGCGACGCGGCCTCTGGCATAACCTCGGAAGGAGAGGAAGTAGAAACCCCGTCCGTTGCAGGGAAAATACGCAAAAAAAGATTGCCGAAGAATCCGACATCTACCAAAAAGAAAAATGAGAACAAATCACCTGATATTGTCTTTCAGCGTCCAACATTATCGTTAACGGTAACAGAAACAAACAACAAAAAAATTGAACACATGGAAGTAAATAACGGTAATCAGGAAATTCCACCACATGCTGTAAACAGTCAATTAATCAACTCACAACAAAATATAAGGATCCATCAACAAATAAACTACCCACAAAAAACCTTATATAGAAACGTGATTTCAACAAGAATGCATGAAATTATAAGAAACACCGAATATAAAATCTTATTTTATCTGACAGCAAATGAATCTACCATTAAAGACATAATCGAAATGGCAGAAGAGTGGAGCAAAAAATTTCCTCAATCCAACGACATAATCCTCAAAACTAAAATAGGATACCTACTGAAGACAAACAAAGATAAAAAAGAAGTAGTAGAAGCGCTAGAAGACATGATGAAAAAGAAAATTATAACAAAATTCAACGAAACAAAACCTTACAACAAACCAAAAGAGAGAAACGAACCACAAAAAACATTCTCAGTAGTGATTGCAGGGATAGAAATAGTATATTATATACCGCGGGACTGAAGTAGTACATTTAATCCTGAAGGTAAAGTTTATGGCCCGACCGCAGGGAAGGCCATAATTTACCTGAAGGATTAAATGTATTTCAGTCGCAAGGTATATACGATACTTTTCGTACTTCCGGTATGATTTTATTAATTATTTCAATAATTTCAATCAGTTTTTTCTCTCTTCAACTCATTTAATAAACTGTCTTTAAAATAAGTTACCATAGTAACATTGCGTTGTGACAATTATAATTTAGAAACATTGTCATTACTAGTGTCATTGTAAAGAAACATTGTTATTGATAATTATTGGTATCATGAGTGAAGAAGGTGTATCTGATATTGATAAAAGAGCAGCCGAAGTAGGTGAAGAATTGTTACCACCGAAATCTAGAAAACTATACGAGCAGCAGTACGATGCTTTTAAAAAGTGGTGCCGCTTAAAAAATGTGAGACAACCTACTGAAAATGTGCTGAAATATTTACCCAGTACATAAGTAATATAAGTTGTCTTGTAGTATTTCTATGCGCGGCATGCGCAGTCGTATATTTATTCTGTGTAATTGTAAGATAGGCTATGTGCAAGCTATGCTCGCTCCTTTCTCTTGTTGGCCGTTGTTGAAGAGTATTATTGTATATTTGTCAGTGTGTTTACTACACAGTTATTTCCTATATTTTATTAAAGACTTTTAATTATTAAACAGTGCGTTTAATTTATAACAGGTTATGTGCCCACGTGCGTTCTCATCGCGTGCAATCTAGACTTTTTATAATAGTTTATCGGTCGGGAACGTTCCACTACGTAAGTACATTTATATATATTGTGAAATTGTGTTGTGAAACAGACGAACAATAATTCAAGATGGCAGCAGTTAATTATTTCGCCAGTGTGCCAAAGCTAAACGGACGCGAAAATTACCAGGAATGGGTATTCGCCATTGAAAACGTGCTAGTACTCGAAGGGCTGGATAAGTGCGTTGATGGCAGTGAATTGGACTCCGTTTTATTAGCCAAAGCAAAGGCAAAATTAATATTGACAATGGAACCATCGCTTTACACCCACGTGAGAGATGCAAAAACTCCTAAAGAAGTATGGACGAAACTTAAAAATCTGTACGACGATAGCGGTTTTACCAGAAAGATCGGGCTTTTAAGGACTTTAATATCAGCCAGATTGGAGAACCATGATTCTATGGAGAGTTACATAACTCAAGTCGTAAAAAACATCGCAAAAGTTGAAAAGAACGGGCTTCAACATTGATGATGAATGGGTCGGATCATTACTCTTGGCAGGCTTACCCCCGAAATATTCACCGATGATTATGGCTGTTGAACACTCTGGTATTAAAATAACAACAGATGCCATTAAATTGAAATTGCTCGATATGCACGCAGATGGCGGTAGCCAGGGGCATGGAGAAGCGTTTTCTGCTAAAAATAACGCACGAAAAGGGAAACAGTTCCAGAGGTGGTCCAGAGATGGCGGAAGAAGCAGCGATTCGAACAGTAGGTCGTACGACCGGTGTGAATTTGGCAGACCGTTTCCAGCAGACTGTTTGACGGAAACACCCGAAGGCGGTGACCAGTGGCGTGCGGCAAAAAAACGATTTATTATGGAACTATTCACTAGATCGGATAGAAATTTAGGAAGTGGATTCCGTATAGTATTCAGAGTATCCGTTGGAGGAAATATTGATTTTTTATAGATCTCGGGATATTTTAGCAACGTTTTTATTCAAATTATCATCAGTCTAACTTGAAAAATTAATATCTACGGAAGTACGCGTCGGAGCATAACCATTTTTGGAATGTAGGTTACTATTAGCGATGTGAATAAACTGTGAAAAGATGATTGACTTCCCTAGGGATCCAGGGGTAGTTTTTCCAACCCTTATATTTCGAAAATTCGTATCTTCGAAAGTACGCATCGGAGCATAACCATATTTGGAATGTAGATTACTATTGGCGATGTGAATAAACTGTGAAAAGATGATTGACTTCCCTAGGGATCCAGGGGTAGTTTTTTCAACCCTTATATTTCGAAAATTCGTATCTTCGAAAGTACGCGTCGGAGCATAACTATATTTGGAATGTAGATTACTATTAACGATGTGAATAAACTGTGAAAAGATGATTGACTTCTCTAGGGATCCAGGGGTAGTTTTTCCAACCCTTATATTTCGAAAATTCGTAACTCGGAAAGTACGCGTCGGAGCATAACCATATTTGGAATGTAGATTACTATTGGCGATGTGAATAAACTGTGAAAAGATGATTGACTTCCCTAGGGATCCAGGGGTAGTTTTTACAACCCTTATATTTCGAAAATTCGTATCTTCGAAAGTACGCGTCGGAGCATAACTATATTTGGAATGTAGATTACTATTAACGATGTGAATAAACTGTGAAAAAATGATTGACTTCCCTAGGGATCCAGGGGTAGTTTTTCCAACCCTTAAACTTCGAAAATTCGAAATAGTGGTTTGAGTGGAATTGATTGTTGCACTTGTTGAAATTAGCTATTTACTATGTAGATATACTCCATAGGGTGCTCTACGTAATAGTTTTGTGCCTGTTTTCTCCTTCCACCCACATAGGCCCATCCCACTTCTACCTGTAAAATATGATAACAAATAGAAAACCCATATTTCCCACTTTACGAATTAAGGGATGATACAATGTACATTTGTAGATATTTAAGTCTGCTGCAATCACTGTTAGATTTGTTATATGTTCACTAGTTAATGTGCGTACTTCTAGTTGGAGAGGGTAATCCCTTCAAACAAAAAAGGTCATATTTACTTTTTATATACTTAACAGTGTATAAACCTGTAACAAGTTCTTGTTATCAATCTGAAAAACAATAAAATAAACTCAGTGTAAGAAATAGTTTCTTCTTTTTCACTACGATTATCTCCGCAGAGATGATCACAGAATCGGTGTTTTTACAGATTATCTATCGATTATATTTGGGTTGTGGCCATACCAATTGGTTACAACAGGCTGAATCCTGTGTGAGTTGAAATTTCGCGATAAACTAATCGTGGTACGCTGAATCCCAAGGGAAGTCAATCATCTTTTCACAGTTTATTCACATCGTTAATAGTAATCTACATTCCAAATATAGTTATGCTCCGACGAGTATTTCCGAAGTTACGAATTTTCGAAATATAAGGGTTGGAAAAACTACCCCTGGATCCCTAGGGAAGTCAATCATCTTTTCACAGTTTATTCACATCGTTAATAGTAATCTACATTCCAAATATAGTTATGCACCGACGCGTACTTTCGGAGATACGAATTTTCGAAGTTTGAGGGTTGGAAAAACTACCCCTGGATCCCTAGGGAAGTCAATCATCTTTTCACAGTTTATTCACATCGTTAATAGTAATCTACATTCCAAATATAGTTATGCTCCGACGCATACTTTCGAAGATACGAATTTTCGAAATATAAGGGTTGGAAAAACTACCCCTGGATCCCTAGGGAAGTCAATCATCTTTTCACAGTTCATTCACATCGCCAATAGTAATCTCCATTCCAAATATTGTTATGCTCCGACGCGTACTTTCCGAGTTACGAATTTTCGAAATATAAGGGTTGGAAAAACTACCCCTGGATCCCTAGGGAAGTCAGTCATTTTTTCACAGTTCATTCACATCGTTAATAGTAATCTACATTCCAAATATAGTTATGCTCCGACGAGTATTTCCGAAGTTACGAATTTTCGAAATATAAGGGTTGGAAAAACTACCCCTGGATCCCTAGGGAAGTCAATCATCTTTTCACAGTTTATTCACATCGTTAATAGTAATCTACATTCCAAATATAGTTATGCTCCGAAGCGTACTTTCGAAGATACGAATTTTCGAAATATAAGGGTTGGAAAAACTACCCCTGGATCCCTAGGGAAGTCAATCATCTTTTCACAGTTTATTCACATCGCCAATAGTAATCTACATTCCAAATATGGTTATGCTCCGACGCTTACTTTCCGAGTTACGAATTTTCGAAATATAAGGGTTGGAAAAACTACCCCTGGATCCCTAGGGAAGTCAATCATTTTTTCACAGTTCATTCACATCGTTGATAGTAATCTACATTCCAAATATAGTTATGCTCCGAGGAGTATTTCCGAAGTTACGAATTTTCGAAATATAAGGGTTGGAAAAACTACCCCTGGATCCCTAGGGAAGTCAATCATCTTTTCACAGTTCATTCACATCGTTGATAGTAATCTACATTCCAAATATAGTTATGCTCCGAGGAGTATTTCCGAAGTTACGAATTTTCGAAATATAAGGGTTGGAAAAACTACCCCTGGATCCCTAGGGAAGTCAATCATCTTTTCACAGTTTATTCACATCGTTAATAGTAATCTACATTCCAAATATAGTTATGCTCCGACGCGTACTTTCGGAGATACGAATTTTCGAAGTTTGAGGGTTGGAAAAACTACCCCTGGATCCCTAGGGAAGTCAATCATCTTTTCACAGTTTATTCACATCGTTAATAGTAATCTACATTCCAAATATAGTTATGCTCCGACGCGTACTTTCGAAGATACGAATTTTCGAAATATAAGGGTTGGAAAAACTACCCCTGGATCCCTAGGGAAGTCAATCATCTTTTCACAGTTCATTCACATCGTTAATAGTAATCTACATTCCAAATATGGTTATGCTCCGACGCGTACTTTCCGAGATACGGATTTTCGAAATATGAGGTTTGGAAAAACTACCCCTGGATCCCTAGGGAAGTCAATCATTTTTTCACAGTTTATTCACATCGTTAATAGTAATCTACATTCCAAATATAGTTATGCTCCGACGAGTATTTCCGAAGTTACGAATTTTCGAAATATAAGGGTTGGAAAAACTACCCCTGGATCCCAAGGGAAGTCAATCATCTTTTCACAGTTCATGCACATCGTTAATAGTAATCTACATTCCAAATATGGTTATGCTCTGACGCGTATTTTCGAAATTACGAATTTTCGAAATATAAGGGTTGGAAAAACTACCCCTGGATCCCTAGGGAAGTCAATCATTTTTTCACAGTTTATTCACATCGTTAATAGTAATCTACATTCCAAATATAGTTATGCTCCGACGAGTATTTCCGAAGTTACGAATTTTCGAAATATAAGGGTTGGAAAAACTACCCCTGGATCCCAAGGGAAGTCAATCATCTTTTCACAGTTCATGCACATCGTTAATAGTAATCTACATTCCAAATATGGTTATGCTCTGACGAGTATTTCCGAAATTACGAATTTTCGAAATATAAGGGTTGGAAAAACTACCCCTGGATCCCTTGGGAAGTCAATCATTTTTTCACAGTTCATTCACATCGCTAATAGTAATCTACATTTCAAATATGGTTATGCTCCGACGCGTACTTCCGTAGATATTAATTTTTCAAGTTAGACTGATGATAATTTGAATAAAAACGTTGCTAAAATATCCCGAGATCTATAAAAAATCAATATTTCCTCCAACGGATACTCTGAATACTATACGGAATCCACTTCCTAAATATCTATCCGATCTAGAGAATTCCATAATAAATCGTTTTTTTGCCGCACGCCACTGGTCACCGCCTTCGGGTGTTTCCGTCAAACAGTCTGCTGGAAACGGTCTGCCAAATTCACACCGGTGGTCGTACGTCAATGAGAATAACCAAAGATTTGAGAATAACGTAAACAAAAAGGATCGTAGTAATATCACATGCTTCAAATGTAAGGAAAAAGGACATTATGTGTCGCAGTGTCTAAACAAAAAGGTAACTTACGCTTTGAGTGCCGTGTTTGCTAATGGTTCTTTTAGCAACACTGACTGGTATATTGATAGCGGTGCCAGTTTTCACCTTACAGCAAGTGATAACGATCTCATTGACAAACGGAAGCCAGAATTAAGAGAAATATTATGTGCGAATGAGGCCAAACTTGCAGTCGAAAGTGCAGGTGATGTCAGAATGGAAACTATGGTGAGAGGAAAAAGTGTTAATGTACTTTTACAAAACGTACACTTCATTCCAGGACTAACCACGAATCTGGTCTCTGTTAGCCAATTAATTAGAAACGGAGCCAGAGTAAATTTCCATGACACAGGATGTGAAATTTTTAATAAAAATAACGTTCTTGTTGGAGTAGCTGATTTGAAGAACAATGTATACAAGCTGAGATTGAATAACAAGAATTCAACAGCATTGTTGGCCGCTCCAATGGTTACACCAGATCTATGGCACAGGAGACTAGGGCACATCAACTCGGATTTCTTAATAAAAATGCCAGAAGTAGTTGAAGGTATGCCACCGTTCAAACTTGGAGAAAAAATACAGAAATCTAATTGTGAGGTATGTTGCGAGGCAAAACAAAATAGATTACCGTTCCCAGCAAAAGGAAGTAGAGCCAGTGACGTATTGGAGATTATTCATAGTGATGTCTGTGGACCTCATGAAAAATTATCTATAGGAGGCTCAAGGTATTTTCTCACATTCATAGATGATTACTCAAGAATGTGTTTCATCTATTTTTTAAAATCGAAGGATGAAGTTTCAGAGAAGTTTCACCAGTTCAGATGCCTAGTAGAAAAACAGAGGAATAAACGAATAAAAATTCTGAGAACAGACAATGGAGGGGAGTACATTGGTAGAGATTTCCAAAATTATCTCAAAAACAATGGTATTGTTCATCAAAGGACAAACAGTTATACTCCAGAGCAGAATGGTATGGCAGAGAGGTTCAATAGGACGATTGTAGAAAGAGCAAGATGTTTACTCTTCGACCAAAACCTAGGTAAGCAATTTTGGGCTGAAGCGAGTAAAACTGCTTGCCACCTAATCAATCGTTCAGTTACCTCTAGTATTTCAAAAACTCCATATGAAATGTGGCACAACAAAAAGCCAGACATTAGTAGCATACGAGTATTTGGAAGTACCGCAATGTCTCATGTTCCAAAAGAGAATAGGCAGAAATGGGATAAAAAGGCCGTCAAATGCATCCTTGTAGGATTTGATGATCACACCAAAGGATACCGACTTTATAACCCAAACAGCCGAAAAGTTTTCATCAGTCGAGATGTCACAATAATGGAGAACATAAAGAAGAGTGTTGCTCTAAACATCGAAGAACCAGTTCAAGAGGTGACAGATTCAGTGGGGGTCTCCGCATCAAAAATGAAAGATTTCAAAGAAAATGGTCAACCAACAGATGAACTGGACGACAGTGAACCTGAAACTACTTCAGGTATATCAAACGATCAACCTAGAAGATCTCAAAGACAGAGAAAAAAGAAGGTGGATCCAGACTTCGTAACATATGCATGTGGTGGACATAACAGTGCAATAGGTAATCCGAAATCTGTTTCAGAGGCTTTATCCAGTCCTGATAGTATTTTTTGGAAAAGTGCCATCGAAGAGGAACTACAGTCTTTTGAAGAGAATCAGGTATGGGAATTAGTTGAAACGGAGAGAGATGTCACTGTTGTCGATTCAAGATGGGTTTTCAAGAGGAAGTCCAGTGCTGATGGAGAAGTGAAATATCGAGCAAGGTTAGTCGCAAAGGGATTTACACAAAAGTATGGAATTGATTACAATGAGACTTTCTCTCCTGTGGTCAGATATTCCACTCTTAGAATTTTATTTGCATTAACAGTCAAATTAAATTTAGACATAAGGCATTTAGACATAAAAACAGCCTTTCTAAATGGAAATTTGTCAGAAAAAGTTTTTATGAAAATACCTGAAGGTTTTATATGCTCAGAATCTGATAAATGTAAAGTTTTGAAGCTTAATAAGGCAATTTATGGTCTTAAGCAGTCAGCTAAGTGTTGGAATGATAGAATTAATTCAGTATTATTAGAATTGGGATATACTAAATCTCAATATGAATCTTGTCTTTTTTCCAAAAAGGTTGAAAATAGCTTTATAGTCATAACTTTATATGTGGATGATTTTTTCATTTTTTCCAATGATGTAATGGAAACTAATAATTTAAAAGACGAATTAAGCAAAATATTCAAAGTAAAAGATTTGGGTGTTGTCAGAGAATGTCTTGGTATCAATGTTGATTATGATAAGGAACAGGGTATTTTAACATTGAATCAGGAATCTTACATTGACCAAATTTTGAATGAATTTAATATGTCAGAATGTAATATTATAAAAACACCTATGGAATGCAATATTAGTCTAGAAAATGGTGATCAAGATCAACTTTCCATGTACCCTTATCAGAATTTAATAGGGAGTCTTATGTATTTGGCAGTTATAGCTAGGCCAGACATCGCATTTAGTGTAAGCTACTTGAGCCAATTCAATCGGTCAACTACATTGGAAGCATGCTAAACGCATATTAAAATATTTAAAGGGTACTAAACACTATTGCTTGCGATTTTCAAAGGAAAACATGGAACTAGTAGGCTTTGTAGATGCCGATTGGGGCAACAATTCTATTGATAGGAAATCATACACAGGGTATGCTTTCAAATTTTGTGGTTCCGTGGTTTCCTGGCAAAGTTGCAAACAAAAAACAGTTGCTCTTTCTAGTACCGAGGCAGAGTACATGGCTATCTCTGAAGCGGTAAAGGAGGCTATTTATTTAAAAGGTTTATTGTACGAGCTAATGGGAACAGCTCTTTGTGTGAATTTGTTCAGTGATAATCAAGGTACAATTAAATTATCTGCGAATGATACCTATCATAAAAGGTCAAAGCATATTGACATCAGACATCATTTTGTTCGACAAGTTATTGCAGAAAAGCAAATTGTATTGAAACATTTACCGACACATGAAATGCCAGCTGATATTTTAACGAAAAGTTTACCTGCTGTTAAACATAATTATTTTTCAAAAATGTTGGGCATTCATGATATGTAGTAGTTCTTAAGTTTCATCATGTGATTTTGTTTGTACTGTGTAAGTGGGGGTGCTGAAATATTTACCCAGTACATAAGTAATATAAGTTGTCTTGTAGTATTTCTATGCGCGGCATGCGCAGTCGTATATTTATTCTGTGTAATTGTAAGATAGGCTATGTGCAAGCTATGCTCGCTCCTTTCTCTTGTTGGCCGTTGTTGAAGAGTATTATTGTATATTTGTCAGTGTGTTTACTACACAGTTATTTCCTATATTTTATTAAAGACTTTTAATTATTAAACAGTGCGTTTAATTTATAACAAAATGCGCTGTTAGTCTACTTCAATGATAAATCAAAAGAGGTTTGTGCCTCAACTCTCTGGGCACAGTACTCAATGCTGAAATCGGTTATTAACATTAGAGAAGATATTGATATAAGTAAATTTCCAAAATTATTAGCTTTTTTGAAGAGAAGAAATGAGGGATTTAAGCCAAAGAAGTCAAGAATTCTCACGTCTGAGCAGGTAGATCAGTTCTTACGGGAGGCTCCGGATGATAAATATTTAATGCTTAAGGTAAATTTGGAAATTTGTTTATATTCACAAATTTTAAGAAATCAATTTTTTTGTAGGTTGCACTTATTTTGGGCGTTGCTGGAGCTTGTCGTGGAAAAGAGTTGGTTGATTTAGAAATCGACGATGTGAGAGATTTGGGCGATTCCTTCCTAATTGCGATTAGAAACACCAAAAATAAAATTGACCGAAATTTTGTGATCAAAAATTCAGAAAACAGTGCCATCAGTTTTGTGGCGATATTTCGAAAATATGTGGCATTGCGAAAGACAGGGACATCCCATTCAAAATTTTTTGTTCAATACATCAACAAAGAATGTACTACGCGAGTAGTAGGAAAAAACATGTTTGGTACATTTCCACGGCAAATAGCAGCTTTCTTGAAATTAGAAAATGCGACGTCTTATACGGGACATTGTTTTAGACGCACATCTGCGTCTTTGTTAGCTGATTCGGGAGCAATAATAGACGTGCTGAAGAGACATGGAGGATGGAAATCCTCCAACGTGGCCGAGGGATATATAGAATCGTCTATTAAAAATAAACAAAAAATTTCAGATAAAATATTTGGTCAAGTCGCCGATTCGTCCACTATAGTTATGTCACAGTCCTCATTCTCGCTTCCTGTTTCCGCAGGATCTTCGAAACAAACACCAGTTCAATATGAAAAGGACCTATCTGTTACTCGTCAGTTACCTGGTGCTTTAACCCAGGAAAGACTGGTCAATATGACGAACTGTCACAATATTAATTTGAATATTAACGTTAATTACCATTCTAATTAATTATATTTTTCAATAAAATATCCCTTAAATTCGTTTGTTTGTGATTTAATCGTTCCGGGAGTTTCGTCAATATTCAATCCCGGAGGGATTGAATGTGACACTTTAGTACCTGTCACAAGGGAGTGAAGTTGTCACTTTAGGCCCGGAAGTACGAAAAATCTATTACTGATGCTGCTATTAGTCAGCATTTGAATGAACAAAAAATGAAGCACAGATACTGCAAAAGAATTATTTCCAGAGCAACGAACCAAACAACAGGATACATCAGAATAATAACAGGGAAAGAAACAACATTTGAGAAATTGCTTGGAGATGGCTTGTTTTACAAACTATCTAGTATACCCCAGTCATCCACCGGAACCTACTCCAATTCCTTGTAGCAAGTGCTTGGTCTTTGATCACACCACAGAAATGTGCAATAATCCACCAAAATGCACTAAATGTCAAGGCACGCACAGAGTTTCCCAGTGTAAAACAAATCTACACCCTAAATGCAACGCCTGTGGATCGGAAGAACACCGGGCTTGGTCACCGAAATGCCCAAAACACCCCAAAAAGCCTATAGAGGGCATTCCTAATGCCTCTATTAAATCACTGAATAAGAAAACAAGGAACATAGAAGAGTTACACAAAAAACGGAGTGGAATATATAATATTATCACCATACATGATGACATAATAAACACCTATCTAAGAAAATTGAATAAACCAAAAAATACCAATAGAGAAGAATTGTTGATCAAATTAAGACGTAGATTTATTAACCAATACAACATTGATACTATTACTGTCTTCTCTGGTAATAGGGTATATATTATGATGTTCGACATAGAAGACCCAGAAGAACCAACCCCCACTGAACCAGTGGACCAAAGTAGGCAAATCCAAATTAAACTCCATTTCGCGAGTCGATATCCCATCTGTTTAGATAAAATTTTGGATCTCGTGGTTTAAATAAAAATTAAGTGAGCATTCAGTCATTTTTGAAAGCAAAAAACTTGTTATTCTGTGTGTAAGGACAAAATCTTGAACATCGTCGAGAAAAATCTCGCATTCAACTTTCATTTCCGCGGAAACGAGGAAATAAACACCATCAAAAAAGAGGATAAATATTATATTATCACAAAGTGCAAACAACACCTGGCAAGTAGATAAGACTCGCTGATGATCTAAAGGTGTCCATACACCGAGAACATTTATGTCCTCTGACCAAAATTCTGGGTTATTACCCAACATAATAATCCATCAAAACCCGCATGCTTTTCAAGGTTTTTCACTGGATGAGCATACTTCTTCATCTGCTCAAAGCATAAACAACGTTATGGATTGCTTATTCACTTCCACCTCTTCCACTATGAATCCGGATCAAGAACCGGAAACAAGTAACAAACACAAATGGCAGACAGCAAAGAAACGTAAGAGATCACCCACACAAACACCCGGTCCACCTCCAACACCAACATCCAACAGATTCTCACCGCTACAATCGCTACAAACAACATCTCCCAGTGACAATAATGGAGATAAGGACAAAAGAGAAAACAAGGCACCAACTCCACCGCTAATATTTGTCTACGATGTTGTTGTTGTTAAGTTATCAGTTATCATGTGTACACAAAATAAAAGTTCTTAAAAAGTTATCCGAGTATATCAATTGTAATCCATGGAGTTTTTCTCATTTTTAATCGACAAATAAATAAAAGGTTATGGGACCAGTATTCCAATTGAAGTATTGCAGTTAAAATTTGCCTGGTCAAGGTGTGTGTGAAAATGAATCGCAACTTCAATGTGCCTCTGTTCAATGGGGATGGATTCCTGAATTGGAAATTCCGGATGGAAGGATTGTTTATCGAACAAGATGTAGCAGGATGTATTTAAACATCAGAAATATGTCGAGTCGGAGAAAGATGAAGGTAAGAAAGAAAAACTTAAAAAAGATAACCTTGCAAAGAATTTGATAATTCAATGTGTGCATGACTGTCAGATCAATTTGCTGAGGGATAAAAATACAGCTTTTGATATGTGGAATTCCCTGGTAGAAACATTCCAAAAGAAAGGATTATGTGGGAAATTAGTTCTAAAGAAGAAACTGTTCAGTATAAAGATGCGAGATCAAGAGAGTCTCGAATCATACATAACAAGGTTTGAAATTTTTGTAAATGAACTGAGAATGATTTATGAGAAACCAATGGATGAAGAAGACAAAATATGTATTCTAATGATGGGGTTGACGACGAAGTATGATACTGTTGTGTCGATTATCGAAAATATGACTTTGGCAGACCTAACCTATGAAGTAGTGAAGAGAAAATTGAAGAATGTAGATGAAAAGTCAACAACTAGTCAAGTTTCTAGATCCAATGAGCAAATGTCATTTCAAGTCAATACAAGGGCGGTGTGTCATTATTGTAAGAAGCCCGGACACCTGAAGCGGGATTGCTTCGCATTCAAAAATCGATATCACAATCAAAGAAACAGGGATGGATATCAAGGTGACCATAACTATGATGATAGTCGTAATAAAAATTTTAGATTCCAGAATAGTAGAAACTCAAACAATTCAAATGGAAGTTTCTCCAGAAATACAGTAGGTCATTCCTCAAAGAAGTCTAATATGAATCAAAGGGACAGTCATATAGCTGATGTGTTTGAAGACGAGAGTGAATCTTTCATGGCACCTGTTGATAATAATGTTGAAGCTGAAGTTCCAAGTAGTACTACTACTAATCCAGAGGTATCTTTAACCGAGAAATTGCTGGTATTTTACGTGGATAGTGGGTGCACAGATCATATGGTACGAGAAGCTGATGTGTTTGCTTCATATCGTAAGCTGAACGAACCTATCAAAATTTCAGTGGCCAAAGATGGTGAATCCATGGAAGCTGATGGAATTGGTACAATCAAGGCAGAAATGAAGAATGGAAATTCTACTCATAGTTGTGTTTTAGATGATGTATTCCATGTACCTTTAGCTAGAAAGAATTTACTTTCAGTTAAGAAGGTTGAAATGTCAGGATTATCCATTGTTTTTTCTGACGGAGATGTTCGTGTTTTAAAAGGGGATAAAGTTATTGGTATTGGATGTAGGAAAAATTTGTATGAATTACATTTTCTTATAAATAGGTACCATAATTCACTATGTTGTGATAACACGATGTCTAAAGATAAACTGTGGCACTGGCGTTATGGCCATTTAAATTTTCCAGCCATTAAACAATTGATTGATAAGAATTTGGTTGATGGAATGGATAATTTCAAAGTAAATGTTCAAGGTTTCTGCGAGCCCTGTATTAAAGGTAAGATGACTAGATTACCATTTTCTAAAACTAGAACTAGAGCTAATGACTTGTTGAAAATTGTACATTCAGATGTATGTGGACCAATGGATCCAGTAACTCACAATGGTTTCAGATATATTCTAACATTCTTGGATGATTATTCCCATTTCTTACATGTGTACCTATTAAGAACTAAAAGTGAAGTATGTAGTAAATTTAAAGAATATTTCATGTTCACAAAATCATTGTTCAATAAAAGTATCAATCGATTGCGATGTGATAACGGTGGGGAATATAAAAGTAAAGAATTGCAACAATTCTGTAGAGATAATGGAGTTTTTATTGAATATACTGTCGCTTATAGTCCAGAACAAAATGGAAAATCTGGAAGAATTAACCGAACATTAATTGAAAAGGCTAGAACCATGTTGGATAATGCTCATGTACCAAAAGAGTATTGGTCTGAAGCTGTCTATACTGCAGCATACCTCATCAATAGAAGTCCAACCAGTACTTTACAAAATGTAACACCAGCCGAGTTGTGGTATCAAAGAAAACCTGATGTAAGTAATCTTAAGATATTTGGTTGTTCTGTTTATTTTCACGCCCCTAAGCAATTAAGATTAAAATTAGACGTTAAAGCTAAAAAGGGCGTATTCTTAGGATATCACATAAATGGTTACAAAGTTTTAGATATTGAGAATAATGAAATTGTCCATGTTAGGGATGTAAAATTTAGAGAAGATGAATTTTTCTTTAGTCAAAATGTGAACTGTAATTTAAAATTTGAAAATATTGATCATCTCCATAATGAGGGAGGGGATTCGGATTATATTAAAGAAAATGTAACGATTGAACTTGAAAATCCCAAAAATACAGAAACTTCTCAAAATTTGGTTCCCACAGTAAGAGAAAAGAGAAATATCAAACCACCTAATAAGTATCATATAATGATTATGAAATGTACATGGCACTGTGTAGTAATAATTTTGTTGATAACATTCCTAATAACTATCAAGATGTTTTGAATAATAAAAATAAAGTTCAATGGTTAGATGCTATGAAGCGGGAAGTAGACTCAATTAATGAAAATAAAACATGGCAAATTGTAGAGAAACCTAGTGATTCAAAACAAATTTTAGATACTAAATGGGTATATACTTTGAAAGAAACTGAAATTGATTCAGAAAAATATAAGGCTAGGCTTGTTGTTCGATGTTTCAAGCAAGATGAAAAATCATTTAGTTATGAGGATATTTATGCACCAGTAGCGAAAGTGACTACTATTCGTACGATGCTGTCTATTGGTGTAGAACATGATTTTCATTTTCATCAATTAGATATAAAGACTGCTTTCCTCAATGGAAAATTGGAGGATGAAGTTTATATAAATGCACCTCCAGGTATTCCATTAGATAGAGATAAAGTATTTAAGCTGAATAAAGCATTATATGGACTGAAACAATCTTCAAATTGCTGGAATAAAACTATTTATGATTTTCTTATAAAGATTGGTTTTAAGAGATCGGAAAATGACTATTGTTTATATAGTAAAGGATAATCAGATACGTTTATTTTCATTTTGATTTATGTAGATGATTTTATTGTAGCTAGTCCATCTCTTGAGCTTGTAAATGTTATAAATATTATGTAATAGTTAAGAAGAAGAAGAATATGACATTGTTCAGTTATGATAAATATTATAGTATTCTGTGGTTAGAATGACATTAAGTAGAAAGACACTGTCGTCAAAAAAGAGTGATTGAGAAAAATGTAAAAGGTTGTTAAAATAAAGTGAAGTTATTAATTTGGGAATTTAGTGATTTCATTATAAATATAAAGATACAAATAAACCCCCCATATTTACGTAATAGGTTATGGGTCCAGGTTACGTGAATAATCAGTGATTAATAAGGTAAATTTGGAAATTTGATCTGAAAATGGCATCCACGCTCGTTCATCTACCACAACTAACTTCATCCAGCAACTTTAATAACTGGAAATTTAGAGTGAGAATATTGTTAGAAGAAAAACAGATATCTGAGACACTGGAGAAAACAATAGATGAATTTTCAAACGAAACTTTGAAAAATGATTTCCTATTAAAGGACTCCAAGGCCAAGTGCATAATAGTACAATGTCTCACTGACAAACACTTAGACATGGTCAAGGATGCAAAAACTTCCAAAGATATGATGAAAGCCCTACAGGATGTATTTGAAAGAAGAAGTGTGTTCACAAAGTTGACACTAAAAAAGAAATTATTAATGTTAAAACACAAAAGAAATGAAAAACTGGAAGATCATTTCCTAAATTTTCACACCCTGTTACGTGACCTAGAAAGCGTAGGAGCTAAAATAGAAGAAGAAGACAAGGTTTGTCACTTTTTATTATCACTTAATGATGAGTTTGAGTCAGTAATTACTGCAATTGAAACGATGAGTTCAACCTCTGTGTCGTGTTGGTAGTAAATCACTATTTTGTACACCGTGTGAACCTACTAACGCCACCTATGTTGAATATATGTAAAGTGGCCACCATCTTCTATCTTGGCCACATTGTTAAATAAAGTTAGTCTTAAGTTGTGTCTCAACGAGTGCGTTTCATTTTCTTGTAGTAAGTTACCTCCAATAATTCTTCCAGCCTAATTTTATCAGGTTATGTGCCCAGTCACACTTTAATTCAGTTAAGAATAAATAGTACCTAATTATTGTTCGTGCTAGAGAACAAGGAAAAGTGAGAAACAGTGAACATTCTGTACGTTGGTGATCTAAGACTCAAAAGTTGTTAAGTGTAAATTCAACATGGCCGTTAACTACATGTCCAGTGTTCCAAAATTAGTCGGTCGCGAAAATTACGCGGAATGGTGTTTCGCCATGGAAAACTTTTTCGTTTTGGAAGGATTTTCTGATTGTTTATTCGGGAAACAAACGGACACAGTTATGGTGGCTAAAGCGAAAGCGAAATTAATTCTAACTATGGACCCTTCTATCTACGTGCATATCAGGGATAAGAACACGTGCAAGGAAGTTTGGGATACTCTGAAGAATATGTACGAAGACAACGGATTTACACGTAAGATTGCTCTTCTCAGAACATTGATTTCCCTCCGATTAGAAAATTGTAGTTCGATGGAAGCTTACGTAACCCAAATAATCGAAACTTCCAGAAAATTGGGCAGAACGGGATTTCACATAAGCGAAGAGTGGATTGGGTCACTTCTTCTTGCAGGGTTGCCAGAACGCTTCAGTCCCATGATTATGGCCTTGGAACATTCAGGTATAGCGATATCTTCTGATCAGATCAAAACGAAGTTGTTGGACATGGAAGTAGATGGCGACGTGCACAGCACAGCAGCGAACGCTTTCGCAAGCAGAACACACTTCGGGAAGAATCCAAAAGGTGGCAGCACAAGTTCGGGACAGAACATAGACTGTTATTATAGGTCTATGGGACAGAATGTCAACACAGAAAATGGCCGTCCCAATCGAAATAAGGTTGTTTGTTATAAATGCAAACAGCCTGGACATTTCAAGAATAAATGCCCTAACTCATATCAGAAACGTGACAGTCCAAAGGAAAATAAATCAAACGCATTTAGTGCAGTTTTCTTAACGAATGGTTTCAATGATGACGATTGGTATGTAGACTCTGCAGCAACTAACCACGTAACCTCAAGAAAAGATTGGTTATTAAACGTTGAACAAGCAGACATAGATAAAATAACAGTTGCAAACAATGAACATATAAGTGTAGATTGCGTTGGACAAGCAAATATAACAACAATAGTAAATAATCAAAAGTTTGACATCGTTGTTAATGATGTTTTGTATGTCCCAAAGCTTTCGACAAATCTCTTGTCTGTTTCACAACTGACCAAGAGGGGCAACAGAGTAGTCTTCACTGACCAGGGTTGTCAAATATACAATAGGAATGGCACATTGATTTCAACTGCAGACTTGGTGAATAATATGTACAAGTTGAATCTGAACAAACCTAAAAGTTCTTTTCTAGCTACTGCAGTGTCTGGAGATATTTGGCACAGGCGATTCGGACATATCAATTATAAGGACCTTTCATTAATGCAAGATGCTGTAAATGGAATGGATATTAAGGGAAAACTGAACGACCGCCAACCATGTGATGTATGTTGTGAAGGAAAGCAATGTCGTCTACCCTTCAAGAATGTAGGCACCAGAGCAACACAAGTGCTGGAAACAGTACATGCCGATCTCTGTGGACCGATGGAGGTAAGCTCTTTAGGGGGATCTAAGTACTATTTTCTCCTTGAAGATGATTTTAGCAGGATGACCTTCACTTATTTCCTAAAGCACAAGAATGAAGCTCTCAAATATTTCAAAGTATTCAAAACATTAGTCGAGAACCAGACTAACAATAAGATCAAGGCTCTCAGAACAGACAATGGTGGAGAATTTTGCTCTTCATTATTTGAGAAATTCTTGTCGGAACATGGTATTATACATCAGAAGACAAACCCTTACACACCTCAGCAGAACGGTATGTCAGAACGCATGAACAGGACATTAGTAGAAAAGGCACGCTGTCTACTTTTCGATGCTGGACTTGAAAAACATTTTTGGGCTGAGGCAGTGAACACAGCCGTTTACCTCCGGAACAGGTCAATCGTCACTGGTTTGAAGAAAACACCTTATGAAATATGGACAAAGAAGAAACCGAGTATCAGCAATATAAGAATCTTTGGAAGTGAGGTTATGATGCTGATACCTGCAGAAAAACGAAAAAAGTTCGATAAAAAATCCAGAAAAACTATATTGGTAGGTTTCTGTGAACATACCAAAGGTTACAGATTGTATGACCCAGAATCTAGGTCAATTATGAACAGTAGGGATGTCGTAATAATGGAGAAAACATCTAACAAACCAGATACACTTCATCATATTTTTCCAGGTGAAATCACTTCAGAAGAGGTATCAGTTTCAGTGGGGGAAAATATGGACTCCATGGTTGAAGATGAAGAATCTCTGAACACTGGTGACGAATATGATCCACAGGAAGATTCAGCAAACAGTGACTCAACATATTTTCAGGAGTCCATTGGTGACGAAAATGATGATTGACCAATACGAAGGTCAGAAAGGGTAAGGAAACCAAGAACTTTCGATGATTTTGTAACATATGCATGTGTAGCAGATGAGAATTTGGGAAAATTACCTACAAATGTAGCTGAGGTTCTTTCTGGACCTGATGGGGACATGTGGAAGAAGGCAATGGATGAAGAACTGAAATCTTTTGAAGCCAACGACGCATGGGATCTAGTAGATAAACCACAGGATGCAAGTGTTGTTCAGTGCAAGTGGGTGTTTAAACTAAAGCTTGATAGTGCGGGAAACGTGACTCATAGAGCTCGTTTAGTGGCGAAAGGTTTTACGCAAAAACCTGGTGTGGACTACGACGAAACTTTTTCTCCCGTTGTAAGACATTCTAGCTTAAGATTTCTAATTGCCTTGTCTCTTCATTTAGACCTAAAAATAACTCATTTGGATGTCACCACAGCCTTTCTGAATGGATCCTTGAAAGAAACGGTGTACATGTTACAACCTGAAGGTTTTGACAAAATTGTTCATTCAAATAAAGTGCTCAAATTGAAACGGGCAATTTATGGTCTGAAACAGTCATCCAGAGTATGGTATGAAAAAGTAGAAAAAATTTTATTTTCCTTAGGCTTCACCAAATCTAATTATGAACCATGTCTTTTCTTGAAGAACAATATTAATGTAAAAGTAATGATAGCGTTATATGTAGATGATTTCTTCATTTTTTCCAACTGTGATAAGGAAACAGATGATCTCAAAAGGGAATTAGGTTTATTTGATGTAAATTAAATATTGATTTAGTGGGGGTGTTGGTAGTAAATAACTATTTTCTACACCGTGTGAACCTACTAACGCCACCTATGTTGAATATATGTAAAGTGGCCACCATCTTCCATCTTGGCCACATTGTTAAATAAAGTTAGTCTTAAGTTGTGTCTCAACGAGTGCGTTTCATTTCCTTGTAGTAAGTTACCTCCAATAATTCTTCCAGCCTAATTTTATCATCTCGATGGATTTTGTAAAATCAAGACTTCTAGATGAAGAACTAAAAATCAAATCAAAAAGTAGACCAAACAATGAAAACTCTGAGGTTTCATTCACAGCAGGTCCATATACATGCTTTAAATGTGGCAAAAAGAGTCATAAAATTGCAGAATGTCGTAATCAATTAAGAGGAAATTTTAGAGGAAGAGGAGGCTACAGCAGGGGTACTTACAACAATAGAGGACAAGGCTCAATTTCAAATGGCAATCATAATCAGGCAAACAAGGCTGATGAAGTATCATTCATTTCAAATAGGCCAATAGAATCAAGAAGAGATCTTACCAAGTTTATTCTAGATTCAGGCTGTACACAACATATGGTGATGGAAGAATTGGAGCAATACATGACAGAAATCAAGCAGCTGAAACTGGAAGTTAGAATTGGAACTGCAAAGGACAATCAAATTCTATATGCTAGAAAACAAAGAATAATTAGAAGTATTTGTCAGGGAAAAGAAATTAAAATCGATGCATTGATAGTTGAAGGTATGTCTCATAATTTAATTTCTGTTTCAAAATTGTTGAAGAATAATTTTCAAGTAACCTTTAGTAATAATAAGCAAGGTAATAAACAAGCTATTTTGTCAAAATCTAATGTAATATTTAATTGTAAGTCAATCAATGATTTATTCTTTTTGAAGGTAAATTTCGATGTCAAAAAATCCAATTGTACTGTGACAAATAATTACTATGATTTCAACTATTTAACTGGTGAAACTACTGATAAGGATATTTGGCATAGAAGGTTAGGTCATTTAAATAGACAAGGCTTAAGACAACTAGGTTTACCTTTCAATAATGATATTTGTAGTACTTGTGTTGAAGGAAAAAGTACAAGAAAGCCCTTTCGTACATGTATAAAGAAAACTATGAAAATTGGTGAATTAATACATTCAGATCTTTTTGATGAATAAACTTATTATTATTATTATTATAGATATAGCAGGTCCTATTGCTACTCCGACTTCAGAAGGTCATAAATATTTTCAAGTTTTGATTGATGACTATTCTCATTTTTTAATTGTTAAACTTTTAAAACATAAAAATGAAGCAGAACAAAATTTAATTGACTTTATCAAATTGATTAAAACACAGCATGGTTTAAAGACAAAAAGAGTTAGAGTAGATAATGGTGGGGAATTTGTATCATGTTATTTTGGGGTTTTTTGCAGAGATAAAGGTATTGAGCTCGAGTACACGCTGCCATATACTCCGCAAGAGAATGGAAAAGCTGAACGGATGAATAGAACACTTTTGGATAAAGTACGCACAAAATTTTCTGAGACAAATCTACCAAGAAAGTTATGGGGCGAAGCAGTCATGTGTTCGGCTTATGAGCTAAACAGATCTCCTACTCAAGCCAATAATAGAGAAACTCCTGCTCAAAGGTGGTATAAGAAAAATGATTTATCTAAACTACGAATTTTTGGAAGTCAAGCTTGGGCAGTCATTTTACCTAGGCAAAGCAAACTTGAAAAGAGAGCACAGCCATGTATAATGATAGGATACATGAAAGCTG
The DNA here is from genome assembly GCF_914767665.1 of Harmonia axyridis. Taxonomy (NCBI): domain Eukaryota; kingdom Metazoa; phylum Arthropoda; class Insecta; order Coleoptera; family Coccinellidae; genus Harmonia; species Harmonia axyridis. The sequence goes on along the minus strand of NC_059502.1, from coordinate 51,750,919 downwards.
GATATAGATTATGGAATTATCAGAAAGATGAAGTAATATGTTCAAGAGATGTAAGATTTAACGAGAAATGTACAGGGTGGGCAAATTTCGATGTTTTAGCACTACAACTTTTGAACCAGAGGAGATAGACAAAATCTGATACCCACTTCTCGATCTCTTTTTCTGAGAAACTAAAAAGGGTAATTTTCGTTTTTGGCCACCTTCTTTTGTTTTCGAGTTATAAGCGAAAATTGGAAAAATGGCGAAATCGAAAAACAGTTATATCTCCGCTAATACTCATGATAGAGCTCTGAAATTAAAACATTATACAGGCACTTTTTTACGTAGAATCCAGTGGCGTGCTCGTATTTTCAAAAGGGTTTTTAATTACGAAGCTATGACCCAAAGTTATGTTTTTTTAAATGGGAACACTAGATTTTTGTGCCATTTTCTGAAAGCTTAATTTTTCCTGATTTCAAAAATATATAACATCGTATGATTCGGATCAATATAAATAATAGAAAATGGCCAAAAACCTCTTTTCACCTATGAGTCTCAATATTTCTATGGTTTCAACTGTTGATGAGCCTTCCTATAACAAGAGCAGTGTCCTTCCGTCAATCTGATTATTTCTATGCTTTTCACTTATTTCTACAAAATTCGAATCTAGATATGTTTTATAAATTTTTTATCTAAAAATTGATTTGGAAATAACGGAGAAACTACAAGATCGAATTTTTCAATCGAAAGAGTTGTAATGAGATGCATGTATCAGGAGATTATTTACATAGGTCTCCAGAATCAATACGCACAAGTACCAATCCATTTTAAACAGCATATGAAACAATGCATATCTGATTGAACTCAACATTTTAATTACGAAGGGACAAACAAGAAATAATATTTTACCTAATAATGGCAACAATTGCACAATGCACAGTCGACACCTCTTCTCGATATTTCAATAGATGAATATTTGAAACTGTGTTCAAGCTACCTAGGAACCTTTTTCCAAGTTCGTTTATCTTTTCGAAACTATTTGTATGAAATAAATATAGATTCGAATTTTGTAGAAATAAGTGAAAAGCATAGAAATAATCAGATTGACGGAAGGACACTGCTCTTGTTATAGGAAGGCTCATCAACAGTTGAAACCATAGAAATATTGAGACTGTTAGGTGAAAAGAGGTTTTTGGCCATTTTCTATTATTTATATTGATCCGAATCATACGATGTTATATATTTTTGAAATCAGGAAAAATTAAGCTTTCAGAAAATGGCACAAAAATCTAGTGTTCCCATTTAAAAAAACATAACTTTGGGTCATAGCTTCGTAATTAAATATCCTTTTGAAAATACGAGCACGCCACTGGATTCTACGTAAAAAAGTGCCTGTATAATGTTTTAATTTCAGAGCTCTATCATGAGTATTAGCGGAGATATAACTGTTTTTCGATTTCGCCATTTTTCCAATTTTCGCTTATAACTCGAAAACAAAAGAAGGTGGCCAAAAACGAAAACTACCCTTTTTAGTTTCTCAGAAAAAGAGATCGAGAAGTGGGTATCAGATTTTGTCTATCTCCTCTGGTTCAAAAGTTGTAGTGCTAAAACATCGAAATTTGCCCACCCTGTACAAATTTTGACGAGATAAAAAAAGGTATGGAAGATTATAAAGAAGAAAAAATTATATCGATTCAAAATTTTACAGAAAAATCTGAAAACGGTGAAGACAAAGTAGAAGAAAACAATCGGGATGATTCAACAGGTATCAGTTCAGAAAGATCAGAGGCGAGTATACCAGAAATTAATGAAACAAGAAGAGGAAGGAAAATAAATCCACCAAAACATTTGAACGAATATGAAATCTACACAGCTTATTGCTTAATATCAAAACAAAATATTGATACACTAGAGTATGAAGATGCTATGAAAGATGAATTATGGAAGAAAGCGATTGAAAAAGAACTCGATTCACATCGAATTATTAAACACATGGACAGAAGCTAAATTACCACAAGAAAATAAAGCAATACAAACAACAAGGAAAGCAAGAGTAGTAGCCAAGGGTTATCAGATGAAGGAGGTGAACTATTTTGAACCAACATATTCACCAGTTGCGAGATTGTCCACAATAAGATTACTCTTATCGATAGCTCTAAAAAAGGATTGGAAAACAAGACAATTAGACATTCCTACAGCTTTTTTGAACGGAAAGTTAGAAAGTGAAGTTTACATTTATGCTCCAGCCGGTGTAGAAACGAAATCTCATATATTAAAACTAAATAGAGCTCTGTATGGACTAAAAGAATCGCCAAAAGTATGGAACGACACCTTCAATAACTTTGCAACTAAGAATAACTTCAAAAGATCAAGACATGACTGTTGTCTATACTGTGGGGACAATGTATGGATTGTTCTTTATGTCTATGACATAATTGTAGTTGGAAAAGAGCAATGGGTTCAGGAGACAGAAAAATTACTGAAACAATATTTCCAAGCCAAAGATTTGGGAGAAGTGGAGAATTTTCTGGGAATGAAGATATTAAGAACAGAAAATATAATTAAAATTAATCAAACTAAATATATAGAGAAACTTTAGACAACTTTCAATATGGAACAATGTAAACCAAAGAAAACCCCGATGGAAAAAACCTTTCAATATAACGACAAAAACGAAATACTTGACAATGTATTGACAATGTATTTCGTTTTTGTCGTTATATTGAAAGGTTTTTTCCATCGGGGTTTTCTTTGGTTTACATTGTTCCATATTGAAAGTTGTCTAAAGTTTCTCTATATATTTAGTTTGATTAATTTTAATTATATTTTCTGTTCTTAATATCTTCATTCCCAGAAAATTCTCCACTTCTCCCAAATCTTTGGCTTGGAAATATTGTTTCAGTAATTTTTCTGTCTCCTGAACCCATTGCTCTTATCGTCAACTGATAGGAGGACTAATGTATCTATCTACTAGCACCAGACCAGATATAACTTTCTCAGTTTCATATTTGAGTAGATTTCTAGATAGACCGACATTAGAAACATGGAATGCAGGTAAAAGAATATTACGATATCTTCAAGGTACTAAAGATATTGGACTGACATTTTATAAAGACACTGAAAATGATTCAAAATTAGAAGGATATTCGGATGCAGATTGGAGAACGGACAAAAATGATCGAAAGAGTGTGAGTGGCTGCATAACATTGTATGATGGAGATCCAATACAGTGGTTTTCCAAAAAACAAAGTTGCGTTGCGTTATCTACAGCTGAGGCTGAGTATGTGGCTGCGGCTACTTGTGCTCAAGACTTAATTAATTTAAAAGGAATTTTAAATGATTTAAAACTTAATAATGATACAATTCTTTACTGTGACAACAAAAGTTCAATATTAATGTCTAAAAGCAATGAGAATTCTAAAAGGGCGAAACACATAGATATAAAATATCATTATTTAAAAGATTTAGTATCTAGAAAAGAATTAGATGTTAAATATATTTCAACTGAAGAAAATTTGGCTGATATGCTAACAAAACCTTTAAGCAAAGAAATTTTTGTTGAATTAAGGAATAAGGTTAACATTTATTAATTAACGATTTTCATGTTTTCTCATATATAAATAAATAAATATAAACATTTCAAATCGAGGAGGTGTGTTATAAATATTATGTAATAGTTAAGAAGAAGAAGAATATGACATTGTTTAGTTATGATAAATATTATAGTATTCTGTGGTTAGAATGACATTAAGTAGAATGACACTGTCGTAAAAAAAAAGAGTGATTGAGAAAAATGTAAAAGGTTGTTAAAATAAAGTGAAGTTATTAATTTGGGAATTTAGTGATTTCATTAAAAATATAAAGATACAAATAAACCCCCCATATTTCCGTAATAGCTACACGTTAGAGACGTTATGGTTTTTCTATTGACAAACTTTCTTCGAATCGTCGGTATCTTTGAGGGGGGCTGCAGCCCCTGATGCCCCTTTTCTAGCTGCTAGTGGATTTGAATTTGATATTATTTCACAGTTCATTTTGCAATATTTGAGCTGAATATTAGAAGTGTTAGAATTGATAGTGATATTGATTTCGCAGTATTCTCTGTTGATAATCAAAGTTGTTATTCTTTAACGTTATCGTTCGTTAGTCGTGAATTTGTGAATTTTCACTATTAGAGTTGGTGTGTGCGATTTGTGTGAACCAGTTCTAAAAAATGAATAGGCGGAAGACCAGCGATCTTTGGGCTTTCTTCACAGAAGTTGATGGAAATTATGCTACTTGCAATTTATGCAAGTTGAAATTATCTTTTAAAACCACCACTTCAAATTTAAGAAAACATTTGAAAAATCGGCATCCTTCTGTTACGTTCCAAACCAAAGCTGAAACAACGAAAACAGTTGAAAATGTAAGGAAAATGAATGTTTCCATAATAATATTTCATTAATTTTGGTTTGAATTTTTACAGCTCCCAACAGTTGAAGCAACGAACCAATTAGCAACGACTTCTACACAAAATCAAGTAATTTCACCTGAACAAGAGCCTCCCGCAACCATCGTTTCGTGTAGCACTGGGAGTGGGGTTACCCCACTCCCAGTGCTGCACGTAACGGACGCTAACCGAATCCGATACCTAAACAGTGATCACGTCACGCTTCAATTTCACTGATATCATGAAGGAACAGGAACAGGAACGTTTTACAACGTGATCTAGAAATCACGGTATCGCTAATCTCTATCTGTTACAACTTCTGTAGCAAAGTACGGATTGGACGGAAGTTACCATGTCCTGTTAGAAGGGAGCTCCTGCCCACCGGAGAAAAGGAGTGTCATGCGACAGAGTGTAGGCCCCATGACAGCGCTTCTGTGCCATGTGCGATCTGAGGAAAAATATCGGCAAAAGTGGACTGACGCAGCAAAGAGATCCATGATGCAAATCCCTTTGATCGACGAAGTGCTCGAAGTGACTAAGAACAAAATAGCCACTGAGATTAGTACTCTCATCAGACTTCTAGCCGACATAACACTGATCACCGGCGCTCGACAGGCTCATAGGATTACTTTTCCGATAAATATGTTCGTGAAACTCTATAATGATTATAAAATAAAAGAACAAAGATTTCAAGACTTGAGCGCAGTTGCTCCTGCTGATAAGCCTGCACTTGTAAGAGATTTTACTCCTCCTGATGAACTGTTAGAGGGCTTCAACGTTTCAGGAAAAGGCGGGTATTACTGGTATCTAGGAATGTGTCAACACCGATGAACATTGGAGGGAAATGTTAACGAAAACGAAGCTAGACAGATAGTTTATCACAGCGTGTTCCGGACATATAAGGAAGATCTGACCATCCTCTCACAAATTACAGACCAAGGAACATGGAATACAAGGGAAGACCTGTGGTAAAGCTGCTACATTCACACCCATTAAGTTAAGATATTACTCCAAACTGAGCGCTGCCAATCAAACTGGATTGTTTGCGTCAAAGGACACACAGACATGCGCAGTTCCAGTGTTCAGCGGCAAGAGAACTCAACACTTTTCTGATGAATTCTTTGAACAAATTGGCCAGAGAACAGGGCATACTTCTGCTGCCAAGTCCATACCGCAGTTAATATCAGCACTCACTGATGTTCTTTCTGGGCTGAGAGAAGATCTAATCTCACAAGGAAAGAAGATGCGAGATTGCACTGATTACCCAGTACTACGCGATGTCAACACTTAGACTTTCTTATGCATTCATTGACTTATGTGAAACAAAAGCGCACACGCTAAAAGCAGTGTTCCACCAAGGGAAAGCACTCATGACAAAATATGAAGCACTTCAGGAGGCTCAAAAAGACCAGCCGATTGTATTCCATCACTACTGTGTAGTATATAACAGACCCAATTGGATGGAAGCAAGCTCTTACCCTGATGTTGCATATTGTGCAGCTGAACCGGAAAGGAAGAGGTGTAAACTAGCTGCAGATAATAAAGAAATTTGTGCTAGTGATGATTGAAATTCTTCAACCTTAGAAGAGAATTCAGATTTAATTTGGCTTCAGATCAATTCAGAGCTCTGGGATGAAGTTATGAAGAAATTTCCCAATACTTTCCACCTCAGAATAATAAATGATTCTTCGAAGACAGTGAATGAAATGTTTGCAATCTGGCCCATTTTGAAGGATCTAAGAAGTTATATGTTGGCAAGTATTGAAACGTCAAATAGAAGAAAAAGGAGTTTGAGCACCAAGAGATATAACATTATCTGAACTTGTCCACTACTAAAGATATTTATTGATTTTTCATTTTTAAGATTAGTTCTGACTTTGATCGTCTGCATCCAGATAAAGGGGTGAAACTATTCGCGAAGTGGCAGATCTTTTATGATTACCTATTCGAATTGTGCGAAAGGAATATAAAGGATTCCTCCTCTGCAGACATCCTGGAAAACGCCAAAACAGAAAATGAAGCTAGGAACTGTGTAGCCCTTACCTACTTTTATAGACTTAAAATGAAATTTAGATTTTCAGATGTCAGATTCATATTTCAACTCATGAGCCTCCCATTTCTAATTCCTCCCAAAGGAAGATCGATAATAAATAAATCACACTGGAAATATTCAATCCAAGAGGTCATCCAAGGATTAATTGTTCAGGCCAAAGTTATATTTTTCATTTGAAGAAATTCAAGGTAAAATTAATCAATTACTAACTTCCTCATTTCTTGCAGAGCTCAGGAGATATTGGGCAAATAATACAAGAGCAGAAAACTAAAGCGGCTCAAAGGAATCAAACGGTCCACCCCTATTTGTTGGTATCGGGCGAGTCCCTATTGGAGCCGAAAAATGTCTACATTGTTATAGATGAGCTGTATCTTCAGTTTTCCTCTGCAGGCTGTCGACATATTATTGAAATTATTTCATGTTTTGGATGTGAATTATCCTATTCAATGCCATTACATATATGTGCTCATTCAGCGTTGTGTTTTCGATATCGTAACAAAATCCGATGCAATCCCTCATTTTATAATAATAATAATAATAATAATAATAATAATAAATCGTAAATAATAAATAAATAATAAAGGGTAGCGGTAGAAAATCCCTAGCGATTCACCTATCAGGAGAGTTGAATCTACTCCTGCCCACCGCAGATTCCAGGAGCTCCCTGACCCGGGAAGCTGAAACCTGTCGAAGGGTCCCTGTCCAGGGTAACGGACGAAGCCGTGTGGAAAGCAGCTCAAGAATTCTCCCACCGTAGCTCTGCGGATCGTAAAAAGCGATCAAAGGCCGTCTCCCCCACGACACGGAGGAACCCATGAATGATGGTGAATTTAAGGAATCGAAATATAGAGCCGCTGCCTGAGGTTCGTCAGGGCGTGTCTGGAGCCGGCGCTGGACATGACAGTATGCGGGACGTCGGTGACAGAGGAGACGGGCGTCTGTCGAACAAAATGCTACGCCTCCACAATCTCAACATTCTAGGAGAAGAATAACACGAGTTTCTCCGACTGCTGAAGGTGCTGTGCAGGATCCCCAACCAGCACTCACCCAAGCAGGTCTACCAAGAAGACGCATGAAATGGACAAGTTCGATAAATGAAACGATCATGCGCATATACTATGAAGTAACTAATATGGAAGAGGATAAAATAGGCTACCGGCAAAAGCTGTTTGCAGAATTCCACAGAAACTATCCCGAACTTCAAGTTTCTGAACAAAGAGTAGCCGACCAATACCGGGTCATATTGAGAAATAAACTTGTACCCGATGAGAGACTCAACACCATAAAAAATGAAGTCCAACTGAGGCTACAGAATAGGAACCTCACTAACAACGAAGTGACAATTGAAGAAAACTACGATTGTGCTGAAAACCAACACAACATCAATGCACAAATTAACACAGAGGAACAAAACAGCGGAGATTTGGAACTAGTAAGAGATGAGCAATGGCGGAATATACAAACTGCGACTATGGAAAACCGAGAAGAAAGTCGAAGAGATCTTTCAAAGCAATTATCTGTTACAATGAATAGATATTTCATAGAATTCGAGGGTACTGATCCTCTTAATCGACCAATTCTTCCTAGACTGAAGTCATCGAAAAAACTCTCACATATTCTGCACTTAATGAACAAAGAGATAATTCCACCGTTTTTTTCGAATGACCAAAACCTAGAGTCATTGCATCTTATTACCTACTGTGCAGCCTCTACAATATCAGCAGTGCTCGGTGTGAAGCCAAAACCTAGAAGTGAGCAACCAGCACAGAAAAAACAGCATAACAAACCACATTGGCAAAATAGGCTAGAAGCAAAAGTACATAGCCTCCGACAAGATATAGGAAGGTTAACACAATTTGAAAAAGGTTCTCCGTCGAGAAAACTACAGAAAATAGTGGATGCAATTATGGATCGCCATAGGCGACATGCAAACTACGACGCCAACAATGAAAGTGCTCAAGAAACTCTAGATACACTCAAACAAAAATTAAGTGTATACTCTGAACGACTGAGAAGATACAATGAGAGCTATAAACGAAAACATGAAAATATGTATGATTTTTGAAAACTCCGAAAAGAACTTTTATAGAATGCTTAATGAACAAACGTCAACTAAATTAGTGAGTCCTCCAAGCGCCGAAGATATGGAGAGTTTTTGGACCGATCACCTGTCAACACCAACTCCTTTTAACTCCAAAGCGCGTTGGATAAGAAGAGAGGAGAAATCCTGTGAGACCATAGAAAGTATGCCACATAGTGTAATAACGTCTGAAGAACTACAGGAAATATTGAAGAACACTCACAATTGGAAATCTCCAGGCCCAGATGGAATTCACAACTTCTGGTTGAAGAAGTTTTGGTGTCTGCACGGCAGGCTAGTCGAATACATAAATAACATAATACATAATCCAACAGAAATGCCAACATTTTTAACAACAGGTATCACTTACCTTATACCGAAGGATTTCCAAAACACTATGGATCCATCAAAATATAGACCTATAACATGCCTACCAACAATATACAAAATCATCACATCATGTTTAGCATCTCGTATCTACAAACATTGCGAGAAAAATAAAATAATAACAACACAGCAGAAAGGATGTTCCAAGAATGCACAAGGATCAAAGGAACAGCTGGTAATAGATTCCATCATATGCAATCAAGCCTTCAAGAAACATAAATCGTACTTTATTTCAAATCAGATTACATAACAAAATCATGAAAATGAAGTGAAACAGTGTCATTTATACATATATATATATATTTTATCCCGTATAACTTGCCATATTATAGGGCTCTAAATTTAATAGGAACTTGTATATTTTCTTCTTGAAAGTTCTGGTGTCCTGAATTGCTTTTATATTGCCAGGCAACGAATTGAAAAGTTTCAGGCATCTGTATTCCACTTGTTTTTGGCTTGTTGATAATTTGAATTTGGGAAATATGTAGTCCAAACTTCTAGTTTCGTGGAATGATTTTTCATTTCGATATTTTTGGAAAAGATGGTCGTTTTTCTTCATAAACAACAAGCACTCATGTATATATAAGGCATATATTGTCAGTATTCCATTTTTCTTGAAGTAAGTTCTACATGATTCATTGTATTTCAGATTGTTCACTATTCTAAGTGCTTTCTTTTGCAATATGAACAAATTTTCTATATTTGATGTTCCATAGAAAATCATTCCAAATCTCAGCCTTGACTCTATCGTCGCGTGATACAGAGCTTTCAGGGCTTCATATCCAATGTATCGTGCCATTGTCCTCAGGCCATAGATATTTGTTCTTAACTTTCCCCTTAAGTAATTCACGTGTTCATTCCAATTTAAATTCGTATCAATATACATTCCTAGTAACTTGGTGTGTTCTTCTACCAAATTAGTATTTTGGTTTATACTTAAATTTCCGCTATTCATGTTAGAGGGTGTGAAAAGTACCAAACGTGTCTTTTCTTTGTTGAGTACTAAGTTGTTCATCTCAAACCAATTTTCACTCTCTTTTATCAATTTTTCGCTCATCATCCTTAGTTCTGAAAAAATCTTATGAATAGCTAATAGATTCGTGTCATCCACATAATTTGCTGCAATCACCTGCCCTTCTTCAACTCCAAGGCATTCATCAAAATCATTTATGTATATTAGGAAGAAAAGGGGGCCAGCTATACTACCTTGCGGAATTCCCAAAATTATCTCCTCCAATTCCGAATTGAACACTCTTCCCTGTGACTCCACTTGTACCATTTGTTTCCTAGATGCAAAATATGACTTTGCCCATTTCAAAGCCGGTCCTCGTATGCCATATTTTTCTAATTTTCTCATCAACTCATCTACACTCAAACAGTCATATGCTTTAGTCAAATCCAAAAAAATTCCCATTGCATATTCCTTGTTTTCAAATGCTTCCACTATTTTCGATACAAACCTGAAAATAGCCGTTTGAATCGATTTTCCCTTTCGATACCCATGCTGACTTTCCTTGAAGAACGCATTTTCTGTTAAGAAATTCATGATCTGCCTACAATACGCTATTTCTAGTATCTTTGAGAAGCTTGGTAAGATGCTTATTGGCCTGTAATTTCCGTATTCATTAACGTCACCTTTTTTATGTATTGGTTTGACTATTGCTATTTTCATTCTTTCTGGAAAAATACCACATTTGAGGGGGTTGTTTATAATGTGATTCAAAGGTTTAACTATTTCCTCAGCTGTCTGTTTAATTATTTTGCTTGATATTCCATCATATCCACTTGTATCTTTATTTTTCAACGACGTTATAATTTCTTTGGTTTCTTCTAAATTTATTGGTCTCAGTAACAATGATTTATTTTCTTCCACATACTGGTGTTCACTCCTGTTTCTCGTTATATTTGTTGTGAGTCTTGTAGCTGCATTTATGAAAAAGGTGTTCATATCATTGACAATATGGGTTGGATCTCCATTCACTTGAAATTGATTTGCTTTCTGAGAGTTATTCATTGATTTTATGAAAGACCACATAGTTTTATTTTTATTTTCAGAGGTTTTAATTTTCCTGTCGAATTTATCTTTTGTTCTCCTTTTCAAATGATTATCATATTCTATTTTTGTTTTTCTATACATTTCCCTGAATGATTCATCGTGTGTGCTTAACGTTAGCAGTATATCCAATTTCTCTTTAATGGTTGCAGTTTCGGGATCCATTTTATCCATTTTTGGTTTTCCTCCCACTTTAATTTTTTTGATTGGGAATAATTTATTGAAAATTTCCTTGTATAACGCGTGAAAGTGATCAAACTGGCTATTTATGTCTTTCTTATGAATTTCATACAGAGAATCCCAATTTTGTTCTCTCAGTGCATCGTTGAAGAGTTGAAAATTCCTCTCTGAAAACATACGTCTGTATTTGAACTTCGTTTCTTCCTGATCAATGGTGAATACTATTTTTTGGGCTGTGTGATCGGATATGTGTGCATCAAAAATGCTGACTTCATATAGTAATTCACTATTTGTAAAAATACCATCAATGCATGTTGCTGAGTTCCCTGTTATTCGGGTCGGTTGATTAATTGTCTGCTCTACATTATATGTCCCCATCAAATCTAGTATGTTGCGTCTTTTACTTGATTTTTTTTCCATATTTATATTGAAATCCCCTGCTATTACCACTTTCACATTTTCATTGTGTAATTTTTGTAAAATTTTTTCCATACCCTCAGTCAATATATCATCATTTCCGTCATTGTATACAGCGACGTAGACCTGTTTACTTTTTCCTATATAATATTCAACTGCCACACATTAAAATTTTCCTTTTTTTTGAGATCTTCTTGATTTCTTTCCTCTCCTTTACTTGTAACCCATTTTTGGTGTAGATGGCTACTCCCCCATGTTCTTTTTCCGCCCTGCAGAAGTGTGTTTGCAATGTAAAGTTTGCTATTGCATGATATTGAAGCTGTTCTTCTGTCTTCCAATGTTCCAATATACACAACACCTTCACTTCCTCATTCTCCTTCAGTGCTTCTTCTAAAAGTTCTTTGGCATTGCCTATGGATCTAACATTTTGATGTAAAATCCCAAATTTATTAGACATATTCGGATGTTCATTTTGTCTTTGTGTACTTCTCTGTGATGTACCAGCAGGTGTATCTACTAAAAAAAAGGTTCTTTTTGTATGTTTAGTGATTGTAGGAATTCTCTGTTTATCGAAATCAAAACGTTTGACCCCTACTCCATTTGGCCAGAATTCTGAGCTATATAATAGATCTTTTTTGTCTATCGGTGCAGTGACTACATATCTATTCAAACCATTTCCTTTCACTGGAATTTCTTTAGTCCAAACTTCATTATCGGTAAGTCCAGTTTTTTGTTTGATATATCCATGAACTTTTTCTTCGGTGCAAGCTTTATTTACTCTATATATGTAAATCCAAAGTTTTTTCTGAACTCCCGCGAAATCATCATTAGTTGTCTCATTGCTTGTTCCTATTGTCCCCATTCTTTTCCTGTTCGGTCTTCTTCTCTGGTATTGCCATTGGTATACTTTTTCATGATTCTCCTCATTGCTTTTTTCATTCTTTGCCATTTCCGTTTTGGAAGTTTTAATTGCCCTTATTGGTTGGGTTTGTAACCTATTCTGTTGTTCTTGGATTGAAACCTGTTTACAGTATATTTGTTTACGTTGTGTTGTTTGACTTTCCTTTCTCGGTTCACTGGAACTCCTTTCTCTTGTGCCTACTCTGTCTGCATATGATTGATCAGTTTGTTTACTTTTGTTATCATCCGTTATCTTGATGGTTGGAATTACGGCGCAGTTGTTATCTATTTGATCTTTTCTAACCTCTCCTAACTTTTCTTGAAGTAGTTTATTACTCAATGTTAGGACGTTGTTTTTATCCCTCATTTCTTCCACAAGGAGCTTCAGGTAGTGTATTTCCACTTTTAGGGATTTGTACTCATCCTTATCACTTTCATCTTCATTTTTCTTATCGCAGCATTCAATCATTCTTTCGTTGATGATTTTCACATTTTTCATTCTTTTTATGCAGCTTTCGTGGAAAATAGCGAAACACCTATTGCATATGCACACCTTGCATGACTTTGAACAGCATTTGAACACTTTTTCACTGTTATTTTCACAATTATTTGCATAATCATCAGCCTCTCTATCAGACACGTCCGTCTCATTCGACGCCATTTTTAATATTATATCATTCAATATACTGGAGTATGTCACAGAATTAAGACCAACCTGTTGATTTTTCCGAAAATTTTTCATTTGATTTATTTTTATCTACAAAATAGGAATATCAAGGGTGCCATTTTTGTTTAGATTCCAGACTTCTGAGTGCTTTTGTCTAAATTTTTAAAATGGAATGTATAGAATGTCATAAAAAGTTTGAAACTTTCAAAACTTTCTCATTTCATTCAGAATATGTTCATAAGGTCAGTGAATTTTCATGTCCTTTCAAGGAATGTTTTCGAGTATATCACAGAAAAGGAGATCTTAAAAAAAAATGCCAGATTCATGTCCTCATAAAAAAAAAACAAATATTTTTCTTCATACTTCTTCAATTTCTCCTAGATTCTTGGAAAAAAAGCGAACGCAATTTTAAATACTCGATATAGATCGAACATCATTCAAAAAAGCTTTTGTTATGAATATTTCTTCAACTTGTAATTGTTATATAATCAAAGCACATTTAGCTAATTTTGTTTTACTTTCAGAGGCTGTATATGTCCTTTTTGAACAAGAGAGGCCAACTGATCTCAATGACGCTGTCATCAAAAGGGCTATCCAGGACTGGTTAAGACTGGCCAATCAACGATTTGAATATAAAAAAAATAAACTAATGAAATTGAAGTATTTAAAAAATCTGTTTGTATTTATAGCATTATATTCTTTTTCTTATATTAAAAAAACATTGATTTTTCGTATCGAAAACTGTTTATTTTTTTCTAACTCCCATAAAAGATGTCAACTTATTTAACAGAGCCATACCAAATAATATTTTCAGAGACTTTAAAAAAATTATGACCCTCTGGAAATTTAGATTTAAAAAAAAATTTAAACTACTTGCTTATTTTCAACGAGGAATCAAGTCCTAAATTCCTTTTATCTATTTGCAGACCCCCTTTCATATATAAGTAATATAAAAATTTGTCAGACCGAATAGGTAAACTATTCAAAATCAGAGAATTATCAGATCTTAAAAAATTATTATTCATCATACTCACAATCATCAGATCTGATATAAATTTTAACTTCTTTAAAATAGTTATAATATGAATCTATATTTGCGGATCTTGTAAAAATATCTAGCCAAATCCTCTTTATGGCAACCATGATTCTGAATTTATCGAACGTACATTTTCTTTTAATTTTCAGGCAATGAAACTTTTTGAAAATCTTATGAAATATATTGTTGAGAGGTCATTAATATGATGTTATTGAAATAATTCCTTCAAAACCGTTCCGAAATTGACAACATTCAGACGTCAAAAACTATACAATTCAAAGACTTTTCAAAAACATCGAAAAAACGTTCATCTTTGAGTCTTCTGATAAACATCCAATTTCTTCATTCATGTAGACCATCTGAAGAAGATATTACATAATTTAGAGGTAATGAGTATCATCTATATATTATCAGATTGTTGATCTAAGGAAAATGTCAAAAATCTGATTATATACTACTACTACTACTACTAAACTAGTAGTAGTAGTAGTAGTATATAATCAGATTTTTGACATTTTCCTTAGATCAACAACAGATCAACAATATATATATATATATATATATATATATATATATATATATATCGGTTGTTGCCCGAAAACACATTGGGTCTTCCTGCTGAAACCACGTCTACGGTTAGTATTTCTCTGAGAGGGACTGTCCTTATCCTTATGATTTGTTTTATGAACAATTACCCTAGTTATCCTTCCGACATATATATATATCCTCAAGCATCTATTATATGTCAAACATAATACCAAGTTGTTTGTATCTTGAAATGCTAATATTTATATATTTTGCTTCTGCTGACTATTTAAAATTTTCTATTTGTTTTTTATTTTAGATTAAGATATGTTCAAATGTGCATTTTGTATATAACAAGGGTTAAGTGGTAGAGCACCTCCGGGTGAACTTCCCCTTGAGATTTCTTGTGAAATAAAGACCTTATTATTATTATTATAATTCAGGATAATCTAGAATTAATCAGAAATTGTACTTGTTGTAGAATGAATCAGAGATCATGAATAATAGAATAATAGTAACGATAGTGCTTACTCTGTTTTCGAAATACTTGTTTCATAATGACTTGAGAATGGCTACAAACAATAGCCGAAACGTCGTCATTACTGAATAGAAATAAAGAGTAATTTACTGGAATATATTTGGTCACCTATACCCAATAACTCAATATATATTTTGAAAAAAACAGGTAAAATTAAAATTTTTTGTTACAAATTGTACAGTTTCGAATATTTTATTTTGTTTTATCTAACAAAAATAAATAATTTGAGAATTAACTTTTGGAGCTCAACACGGAGTTATTATAAGGTTAAAATTGGAAACAGTATTTGTCACTTTTATGATGCTGCTCAATTAATTGATGTAGTAAATAAGTGCAAATGTTTTTGCAGATTGGCGATGAAGAAAGAAGAGTAATAATGGAGAACCCTTGGATTCCTGAATGGAATTTCAAATTTCCGGGATCTTGTGCCCGAAACCTCAAATTTCAATATGGATGGTTGTTAAGGTGGAAATGGCTGCTCTACTCCAAGTTCGAAGACGGGGCTTACTGCAGATATTGTTCATTGTTTTCGTCTTTTGGTGCAGGAAGATGCTTTCAGCCATTGGGTGTCTTAGTAAAAAAGCCTTTCAATCGTTGGAAGGACGCGGTGGAACAATTCAATAACCACGAAAATAATGAATACCATAAGCGCTCTTTACTTAAGGCTGAAGATTAGTTGAAAACTTATAGGGGTTTGATACCGAATGTCGAGGTGCGACAAAACACAGCTCTGCAGCAACAAATTATTGAAAATAGGAACCCAGTCCTACCAATAATTGAAACAGTAATTTTTTGTGGTCGGCAGGGTATACCACTTCGAGGCCATCGAGACCACGGGAAGCTTAATTTGGAAATTTGTCCTGTTGAAAATGAGGGAAACTTCAGAGCTCGTCTGAGATTCAGAGCCAATTCTGGAGATGAGGCTCTGAAAAAACATTTAGAAAAAGGTTCGAAAAATGCACTTTACCTCTCACCAAAAACACAAAATGAAATTATTTTGGCTCTTAACGATATAATGTTGAAGAAATTGATTGAGATGGTCAATTCCGCGAAATCTTCTACTGTTCTTGCTGATGGAACGACAGACATCTCAACACAAGAACAAGCATCAATCGGCGTTAGATACCTATACAACAATGATATTAAAGAAGATTTCCTTCAGTTTGTACCTGTTTCTGATTTAACTGGTAAAAACCTTGCGACAGTCATTTTGAAATCATTACGCGAGTTTGGAATTGATACAAAGTATTTGAGGGGGCAAGGATATGATGGGGCCGCTGCAATACGTGGAAAATTCAACAGAGCACAGGCATATGTAATGGAAGAGCATCCGACTGCAATATATGTCCATTGTATATCCCATAGCTTAAACCTTGCTATAAGTGTTCATGTTCAATTTCTGAGATCAGAAATAGCTGTGGGACTGCAACAAAACTATGTGTGTTTTTTAACACCCCAAAAAGAATGGAGGTTATTACAACAGCAATTGATAAACTGTTCCCTGAAGCCAAATCTACTCGTCTAAAACAACTCTGTCCAGCTAGGTGGGTTGAGCGCCATGATTCAATATTACTACTTCAAGAAATGTTACCTGCTGTTCAGGAGGCTCTTGAAGAAGTTTCACAGTGGAAGGATGTAGAATCAGCGTCGATGGCATCGCAGCTTTTATGTGCACTTCAGAGTTCATCCTTTATAATCATTTTGCAAGTGATGGCTAGAGTATTTTCCTTAAGTTTACCGCTTGCTCGATTTTTGCAGCATAAACATATCGATCTTTTAAATGCTATGAACATGGTGACTAATCTAAAAGGGACGATAGAAAAAATCAAAACCAATGCTGAAGAAGAATTCGCAACCATGACTATGGCTGAATTACTCAGTACCTCAATAAAAGCCCCAAGAAGAACTGGACGACAAAATCTTAGGTGCAACATTGAAACCGACAATCCTCGATCATACTTTAAGATATCCCTATTTTTGCCATTTTTGATCACTTTTCAATTTTGCCAAATAAGACGACTCTTTCTAGAATCACTACAAATCTGGATTTTTCTGCGGGTTTTAACAAACATATTTTTGAATTGATTCATATGAAAACAAAGAATATGGCCACTACTGATGAAGATTGTATTATCTGTGTGGATGTAATGTCAATAAAAACGCACCTTCTCCCGTTGAATAAGATGATTGAGTTCCACCAGTGCAAGGGAACTGGGTTATATGCACCTGCAAATTGTGTATTGGTGATAATTGCTAGGGGAATTCGACATAACTGGAAGCAGCCAGTGGCATATTTCTTTGTACATAATTCCTGTGATGTACAAGATTTACACTACGTTATAACCACATCCATAAGGAGACATGTAGGATTGAATGTTTTAGCATTGGTTAGTGACCAAGGCCCCAACTTCTACAAATTTTGTAATGAGCTTGGAGTTAATATGGATAAGCCATATTTTTTTATTGATGAAAGCAAAATTTATTATATATTTGATACCCCACACTTATTGAAGAGCACCAGAAATAATTTATTCAAATATGATTTCAAATTGGGGAAAAATGTAATCAAAAAACAATATATTGAAGACTTGTTTAATTTTGATGTGGGTAAAACGATTCGTCTCGTTCCTCGAGTATCAGATATCCATATAAATCCAAGCCCCCTTCATAAAATGAAAGTGTCTCTAGCTGCTCAGATATTGAGCCATTCTGTAGCTTGTGCTATGGAAGCATTAGTTACCTTTAATTTATTTTGGTCTGATGCTAGGCAAACAGCAGAATTTATTGGGGATATGGATAAATTATTTAACATATTGAATTCCTCCAATTTCAAATCAACTAAGATTTTGAATACGCCCTATCAAGGTAGTGAAGAGCAGGAAAACCATCTGTTGAAATCATTGAGCATTTTTGAAAACCTTAAAGTGTTCGAGGGCAATAAAGAAATCACAAATAATGTCAAATTCTTGAAAGGTTGGAGACAAACCATCAGAGCTGTGCTGATGCTTTGGGACGATTTACGTCCTAGAGTTAAGTTTATGCGTACCAGATTCATGAACCTAGAGGCCTCAGAAATTTTTTTTGAAAATATTGGGAGTCGGGGACGTTATGTAAGAAAGCCTACACCAATTCAATTTAAAAGGCTTTACAAAAAAATTTTTTGTCATCAATTTTTCAAGCATGTTGACAGTGGTACCTGATAGGCCTTTCAGAAGTGCTCAGTGATTTGGTAACAAAGAGACTATTCTGGCTGTGTACTAGAGTATATGATGAACGTTTTACCAAATTTTAGAATCAAATACTTGAAGTACAAATCATTTCTTTTTCATTATTAAACATTACTATTTTCCGAAATTATGACAGCTTATCCTAAGGATTACAACTACCCGAAAAAAATGTCTTATCCCATGTTTGTGGTTAGATGATAACAAAAAGTTTAGATAAACATAGGTGTAATATCTGCGAAGAGTATGGAAAAGTCAAAAAGAACTCCCTCATGAAACTATATTGTGCCATTCGAAAAATTTTAAAGAGGGTGAACTGTTTGGGAATTTAAAACTGCCTCTCAATAATTTTTATGAATTTATTGATAAATTAGATAACATATTCATCAAGTTATTTCCAGTAATACCAATTGAAAATGATGTTAGAGTAAAATTGAAAAGAGTGCTCCTCTTTTCAACATACGTGTTCTAAATCATTTAAAAATACTGTTTTGCATACATTTTGATGATTTGTGTAAAGTGCAAAATAGATATTTATTCATGATAATATGTTGTGTAAATGTATTATGTTTACTCTATTTTTACAATATAATTTGTTTTTATGATAAGTGATAAAACAAGATTTCTATTGATGTATTTGTGAATTAAATAGTCGCTTTCTGAAACATCAAGACGTACTGAAAAGTTTTGAGTGTCTTATACCGACCTCTACCAGTAATGCTGAAGTCACCAGAACACAGGAAGAAAGTTTTAAAAAGCTCCTGAATTTCTATCAGGAAGATATTCAAATTGGTGACATCGCTGCCATTGGGGAACTCCATATGTGGTACGAGAGGGTGAAAGATTTTTTAAATTAGCTAAAAGAAGGCAATCAATTATTACACTGCCTGCCATCAGGATGTTTTCCCCACTATCAACACCCTCCTGAAAATTCTTACCACTCTTCCTGTATCGACATCAACCAGTGAAAGGTCCTTCTCATCTCTTAGAAGATTGAAAACATACTTAAGGTTGTAGACTACTTTGCGCTGAAACTGCAATTCCGCTAGATGGAGCTACCCGAAAATTTTTGGTAGATTTGTACCTGGCACACCCATTCAAGTTGAAGAACCGCCTGTTTGGTATTTATTGCCCCTAATAAAATCTCAACTCTCGATGAAGCCCAGCAAAGAGTAAATTTGTGTTTCTGTAAACTTTAGAAATTCAGTTCAGTTAAGATACAGTGGCGTATCCTAGGGGGGGGGGGATAAGGGGGATATATACCCCCCAGAAGGAATATCCATTATATGTAACAACCTTATATATCACAATCTTATTATGAGTAAGCAAAATTCTTTGGAAAACTTCTTCAAAAGAAGGAAAATTTGTTATATTTGTTTAGTTATATATTACTAAATAAGATAATTACTGTAAATATTGTGAATACAGAAATGACAATGAACCACTGTCATGGACGTATATCGAATATGGATAATAGAAAAAAATATATGATTATCTCTGAGTGTATGATTTCACAGAGAAAGTCATAAATAGTGCATATTGAGATTTCTAGAATGAAAAATTCGAGAAGCTTTTGAGTTCTCATTTTATGCGCCTTTGGAGACCACAAAAGTGGGTATAGGAATATAAGACATGTGATTTATTAGGTTATTGTTGTCGGTTTGTTTATTTGGATGAGAATTTCTGATATTCTACTGAAATTCAAAATGATTATTTGACATTTGACACGTAAAAAAATTAGTGAAGGCAATAAGAAAAGAGTAACAGAATAGAAAAAAAAGATTGTATTTTGTTCTGTCTATCGGAACACTTGGGGTTTTTACAGATATATTCAGCTCATCTAAGTTCAATATTTAATAATTTTTTCAAATCGGATAAACTCGCTCGGCCATGTATAAGTATTGATCTTTCAATTTTTTTTGTAGTGATAAATTGAAATGAAATTTCATACAAATTGCAATTGTTCGTATGGTTGGTTGTCATGGAAATGTATATGTCCATAATAATTGTAGTTTGAAATTTTTTTTTCCCATTAATCATTTCTGATGATGCCTAAGCATGAAAGTACTTACTTTGCTGCGTAGGCAGAAAAAGTAATACTTTACTGATTGATATGTGTCTGCAAAATTGAAATTTGTTGTCAATCGGAGAAAAAATATTTTATAAGTGTATTTAAATTTCAAGAACTTTTTTTGGTAAGCGAGGGAAAGCCCTACGCGTTGAAGCATAAGTTCAAGATTCTGGCTCGCGAACTTGCATTCCTCTTGGAATTCTCCCATCTATTATCTCCGGGAGAATACAATTTTCATAATATCTCAAGGAAATATAATATACATATAAATAATTGCTTATAGGAATCAGCAATACTCTTATTGGCTATAGGTGAAGATAAGTAATATTCGATTCAATCATCTTTTGAATTGGTAATATTTCTTTTACTTCAGGTAGAAAAATTCTCAATATTTTTCACAATTCATTGCTTTAAATTCAAATTTGGAATAACGATTTAACGTTCAACTCTTCGAGTTGAAAGAGATGTATATTGTTCTCTTTCTCTAGGGCAATAAATCAAGAGAGTTGAGTTAACGAAAAAGATTATTTAAAAAAAATATTGCAATTTCTTAAACTTTTATGACATGAAATTTTCAAGGAGGTATGTATACAAGAATGGCTTCACGAAGCGAAAAATTTTTACTATAAATTTTTTCAAGTTAATATTAATGAAGGAAGTACGAGAAAATTTTTTTAATCAAGAATTGCCTATTTTCAGGGTTAAATTTAAATGGTAAATATTGTAGATAGAGTTTCGGGAATAGGGAGTTTTTCAAAAGAAATTTTTTTTTTTGAGAATTTTCTGTCAGATTTCTGAAATATTAATAATTTTCCATATTTCGGCAAAAATCCAGATACCTTTTTTTCATCTTAATTTCTTTATGACTTTTGAAATTTTCTTTATGATACTAAGCGCTCAAAATGTACTTCTCCAGACATCATTACGAATAAAATCAGCTAGCATATATATTTTAGGAACAGTATCGTTTCTAATTCTAACAATGATTTCATAACAAGTTTTCTACCTTTCCCTATTCTTCAGTGCAATATTGTCATAAACTAGTAATGTACACAATTTTAGCCAATCAGAGAAACCCTACCCTCGTAAATCATAAAAGTGTCATTCATCTCGAGCCATAAAATACAGTCCAAGATTCTATTGGCGTTCATGTTGCAAAAAGGCGTAAACCTTTGGGAGGCGTTCCAAAAAGCATAATTCCATATGAAAATCATCTACAATTAGAGCAAATCAAGCAATTTTAAAAAAATTTTTGCACCAATTCAAAACACATAATATCACTGAACATTTGTGGATGAGTTACTTGAAATGAGAAGTCTCTCTGAAGCTGAATAGTCATTTAAAGAAAGTGTTCAATTTCAAAGTTCGATTTGCGGAATACTATCGATTTTTTTTTGGAAATCGAGACGGGATCTTCAAGTTCACTATATCACGTCATTGTTCACTCAAAAAATGAAATGAATCCGACCTGTACTTTGGAATTGGAATGCACTGAAATTAGCACTGAAATAGCAGTGGTATGAACAAGGTATTGAACACCCTTAAGGAACACAACTGGCCAGCAAAGGTTGAACGCGCTTGCTATGCTCAATACTCACAGAGAGCTAGTTATCAATGATGCTGAAGTGTTGGACGAGCTGGCAAAAACACCTCGCCGTCTTGAATTTAGACTTTCTTGAATTATTGTATAGAGGAGCGTGATAGCAATTTTCACTTATAAATTTGTTCTCGACCGACACCGGTAGAATCTGATTTCGTATCGGCTGTCAGCGGAGAATCAGAACAGATTTTAATATCGATCGTACGTGCTATTATAGAAAAGTTTCAAAAGAGACAAATTAATTAATCTTCTGATAACTCATCATAATTAATTCTAATTAATTCTAATTTATTTTCATCTATCTTCTTCATCGTCATCTACTAGCGTTAGTGAACAAAATAATATTGAACAACTATTCGTGAATTGCCCTGAATTTATCATCAACCAGGTGAAGCCATAGGTACTTAAGGGAGGTAAATTCCCCTGAATTCCCTTCCTTGGAACCTCCTTTTTGTAACCAGATTAGCGGTGATTCGCCTAGGTTTCTTCTGCAGCCCGTTGGGGTAAGTTGCATTTCACAATTTTTCGGTTGTTCAATATAAGTAGCAAAATTCATCTGAAATTGACCGCAAACCCCTTTTTGCGGACAATTATTGGTGCCGAAACCCGGGAAAATATCTTAAAACCCCCTAAATTCAGTCTAATTGTAATTTCCGTTCATCTGATTGAATTCGTGATTTGATTGTCATTCATTAATTGGGTAGTTATTGAAAATTCATAACACGGTTATCTTATTGCGCGTCATCTGTTCATTATCTTCAACGATAAACTCATCGTCTGTTCTTCTTAGATTTTTCGGAATGAATTTATACCGATATACATACCGGGGTCATTCGACAATTTAAAATGCCGTCAATGGATAAATTGAAGGCCTCTTTAGCAACATCTGTCATCAAGCGCGAGAATGCATTTTCTGCGGCATCTACTCTTCTTAAATTAATAAAGGATTTGACCACAGAAGTCGATGTGGCCAACATGTGTCTGACTGAGTTGGTCAAGGTGGAAAAGACTTTCAGGGAGGCTGATGAGTTAGTTTGTCCAACTCAATTCTCAGCTAGAGGAGCCTGGTCAGATCGGATCACCATCAAAATTCGAGGCATTTTTTGAAATTTGCCTACATGTACGTGCCGCCCATAGTCGTCTAACCGCATCTACGTCTGTTAAGGCGCCATCATTGTCATCGGCTGAGCTACCTATTCCGCGGGTTGACCTGCCTTGCTTTCAGGGCAAGGTTGAGGAATGGCCCGGATTCATCGCTCTATTCGATGCCTTAGTGCATCAGAACAATTCCCTGGCGCCCGTTCAGAAGTTTCACCTCTTGGCATCTACCTCTCTGGTGAAGCAGCATCTGTCATCTCTGGCTCCATTGATCGTAATGTGCTAATCTTCATTGCTAATCTTTATGCAGATAATACATTAAATAGAAAACATGTTCAAACTACCATCAGACTTATGAAAGAAATGCTTTTAGAACCTTTAAAAATTTTCAAAAAATTTTTGGCAAAATTTGATCTCAAACTAGAAATTTCAAGCTTCTTTCATGCTTTAGAAAATATTTTTGAAGATTTAGATTCAGGTTTAAGACTTTGGAAGCTTCAGGATACTTTGTTTTTCCAGAAGAAATTATTGTTGGAGAACGTTTAGAAACTATTCATGATGAAGTTATATGTAAAAACAACACAAGCCAGTTCATACCGATCTCGAAAGTTTTAGGAAATTTTTTTCAAATTCCTGATTTTTTTCATACCATCACGAAATACATACCGTCTTCACTGAATGATACCAATATACGCAATATTGTCCTAACCAAATTTTGGAGAGAAAAGGTAGATTTACATACTGAAAATGAATTAGTGTTGCCTTTATTTCTCTACTATGATGAATATGAGACTGGAAACCCATTGGGATCCCATAGTGGTATCCACAAATATATTTTTGTGTCAAATTTGAAAAAAGTGAAAAAGTAAGTATTTTATCATAATCTAAGGGTATCCCAATCCGTGGTAAAAATAAAACATTATTTTTTCATTTCACAAAAGTCGGTGCTTTGATAGCTCGCCCTTAACAACACCAGAGCAACCTCAACACCATATGGTATTCGAGTTCAACCTCAATCCATCGAAGACCTGAAAGAACAAGGCTACCCAGCAAGAAAAATCACCAGGATGAAGGAGAGAGAAGGAAGAGAACTGCCAATGATCCTTATGGATATCGAAAGGAAATACAAATCAATTTACGAACTACCGAAAATAAGAAAGATAAATGTTGAAATGGAGGGACTACGAAGAAAAGGAATCATCCAGTGTCACCGTTGTCCAGCGGACACGTGCAAAGAAACTGCATCGCTGAATACATCTGTTTAAAATGCAGCGAAAACCACTTTACGCACCTTTGCGAAAAAAAAAATAGCACACCGGCTAAATGTGCAAACTGCGGTGGAGCTCACCCCGCAAACTCCATCAAATGCCCGAAGAAACCATTGAAAAAGCTACCGGACAAGTTAAATCCATAAAGGGCCTAACGATTGGAAAAATCTCTCGTCTAAGTTGAGAAGTCATGAGTATAATGTGAATCTTTCACTTGCTGTAAGAGTTGGAAAGAATTAGAAATTCGATTGAAAAGCGGAAACACTATAGACGAAAAAAATTCAAAAATGATCAAAGAACAAGAAGAATATTGGAGTTTTGGATGCGGGTTTTGGAACGAGTTGTATCCCTTGTAAGGACGCTAGGAGTGCAATTTTTAGCTGTAAGGATACCGGAAAAAATGACAATTTCTTGAAAATGCTGGAATTTTTAGCACTTTTCGATCGTCTTATGAATGAACATTTGCGGAGATCTGCTGAGAATAGAAAATCTGTTAATTATTTGGGTCCACAAATACCGAATGAAATGATTCAATTGTTAGTAAATGTCATCAAAAACAAAATGCTGCACTCTGTTAGAAATGCTAGATATTATTCAATTATTTTAGACACAACGCCAGATGTTAGTCATGTAGAATAGATTATAGTCAGAATTGTGGATTTACAAAAGTGTTCCACAAATCACTCTGCGAATAACGTCGAAAAAGAAATAGTAAAAATTTAGCATTTTTTAGGAGTTGTTCCTTTAGGAACAACCACAGGAGCTGATTTTAAATATATTATAGTCAGCGAACTAAAAATATGAGAGGGAATCAGAGGTACGATAATGCAAGTAAAATGAAGGGAAAATACAAGGATTTATAAAGTAGGATTTTGAAAAGGAACGTCGAGCCTTTTATGTCCCTTAGAGTGTTCATTCCTTGAATTTAGTGGTGAACGACGCTGCATTTTCGATGAAATCAATTAAATTTTTTGATTTGATTTAGCCAATATTTGTTTTTTTTTTCGGCCTCCACTCAAAGGTGGGATATTTTGAAACAGTTCCTTCACTGACAGTCAAGCCATTAAGAAACACGAGATGGTCTAGTCATAGATGCCTTGAAACCTGTTCGATATCAGCAGAAGGAAATTTATCATTCACTAAAACACCACACTAACGGGCACTAGGTACAGGCTTTTCTACGTGTCTTGAGACTGAAAGCATTTCAAACAAAATTTATAATTTTGAATTCATCATGGTATGAGGTTCTCTTTAATATTGATTAAATAATTATTATTTAATTTGATTTGTCGGCTGCAACCAGCCAGTTGGAAGAAACAAAATTTTTTAAAAAATAAATAAGTGATTATGGTTACGAAAGAATCTTAAATGATGCGAAAGATATTGCCACAAATTTGGGATCAATTCCTTTCATTGAATCGAATGAGGAACAAATCAGAAGAAAGCCTGGACAATTTGATTATAAAGCTCGTGATGAAGTGATACTAGATGCAAGCCAAAAATTCAAAATAAGTTTTTATTATACAATTTTGGATAGGGCATTATTACATATATTACATTACATTATTCAATGTAAATATGTTGTCAATGAAGACGGACGGAATAAATGTCGATCTGCGTGCTAATCCTCACAAGTGTGGTGGATGTAAGAATTCGGGTGTGAAAAGTGGGCTAAAATGCAAAATTTGCCCTAAAGTATTTCACCGTAGTTGTGCTTTGAAAATCAAAAAGTACTGTGATGAAGATCTTACAACTTTCTTCGATTTGAAATCTGACGAAGAGGAATATCCGGATTTTGAAAATCTCGATTCCGATGTACACATCACAGGGAATTCTTCAAATCGAGATTTATTACTGAGAATAATTCAGGAACTATAGAATAAAAATCGTTTACTTGAGAAAAATGCAAAATTATTGAAATATAAAATCTTAACATTGGAAAACAGGTATGTAGCCAATGTGCTATGAAGAAATCCCACATACGTAATGATAAGATAATCAAATCAGATAGGAAAACTGTAAACACCGACGAATTTTGAACTCGTGGAAGAATATCATTGCCTTCTGCACTTGTATTATAAATAACTATTTCGAAATCGAATTATTCGAAATGACAACCTTTAATAAAATCTTTGTCAAGAAAATATTTTCCAAAAAAATCTGAGGTTTTAGAATTTGAAGACATTGAAAAGATATGTATATCATCCTCAATATTATCACATCTTATCTTTTTATCTAATCTGAATTTTGGCAGGACATGATCATAATTTTGGGACAAAATTGCAGATGAAATTAATTATCAGATATTCTGGTGCATTCAGAAGAATCGAGTTGAACAGTATAACAATAAATAATTATCAACCTCTCACCTACTAAATAAAGGAGAAAATATAATATCCTTGAAATGACATGGAGGATGGAAGAGCTTTTCTGTTGCTGAAAGTTATGTAGAACTGCAGCACAGAAAAAACTGGATATTGCTAAAATTTTGGCTAGCTATATTCTTGCATAGAGTGTTTAATATAATATTAAGATAGTGCTGAGGCCACTAAACCATAGAGGTTATACCACTATGTGACTTTTGATATGTATTCTCTGTAGTTAGTTAAGTAGCAACTAATAGATGTTAGCGGGAACAACGGTTCCATGATTAAGAAATAAAACTTTTAATTATCAAAGTAATCGGAGTTTTAATTCAACAAGTTGCAAAGTAAAACATGGTGTCAGGTGAAAATCTGTGATTATATCCGCCTAGTAAAGGATTCACACTATTATAAACCATAACCGGCAAGATAAGGTGAGGTTAAGTTACCACGTTCACGTTTCAAGTTTGATAATTCAGGATGGAAAAATATTTCAAACCGCCAGAACCCCTAAATCTAGATGGGAATATAGCGGAAAACTGGCGTAAGTTTCAGCAGAAGTTTGAAAACTTCATGAAAGCATGTAGTCTAAACGAAGAAAGTGAAGAAAGAAAAGTAGCAGTTCTGTTGAATTTTGTTGGCGATGATGGCCTCGATCTTTTCAACACGTTTGAACCTCTGACGAATCAACAAAGAACACTACAAAATGTGCTTGGACAGTTCAAAAACCACTGTGAACCAAAGAAAAATGAGATCTATGAACGATTTCTCTTCAACAGCATTGTACAAAAGGAAGGACAGACTTTCGATGCATTCCTAACGGAATGAAGAACAGCTGTAAAATCTACTGGATACAGTAAAGGAGAAGAGATGGTCAGAGACAGGTTAGTTTTTGGTGTTCATGACAAAAGCACCCAGGAAAAATTATTAAGAGAGCCAGATTTAACTCTTAACAAGGCAATTGATATATGCAGAGCACGGGAAGTAAGCAAACAACAACTGAAAGTTCTACAAAATGAAAATTCTACAGTCAGTGCTGTGAAAACTACCCTACAAGAATGCGGCTACTGTGGATACAGGCATGAGAAGAATAAGTGTCCAGCGTTTAAAAAAACGTGTGCTAAGTGTAAAGGAAAAAATCATTTCGCGCGAGTTTGCAAAAGTGAAGTGAAAGAAATGCCAAAGAAAAGTAAAAAGAAGGTGCATGAGGTAGTGCAAGAAACCCCTAGTTCAAATGGAAGTGAAGATGAATTCTTTATTAGTTCGGTGAAGAAGAAAGAAGGTTCATCGAGGAAGCTAGGTAAAGAAAGAAGTTGGATGAAGGCAGTAACTATTAATGATAAGATGATAGAATTTAAGTTGGATACAGGTGCCGAAGTATCAATTATACCACATAATATGCTAAAGTTAATTGATGTTGAGAAAATAGGTAAAACTAATATTTCATTAATATCATACGGAAGTTCTAAATTCAAATTAGAGACAATAGGTGAAATTGAACTTACCTGTAAAGTGGGGAATATGAGTAGCAAAGTCATGTTTGTAGTTGTGAATGCGGAAAATCAAGTACCTCTTCTAGGTCTGCAGGATTGTATTAAGTTAAATTTAGTGAAACGAGTAGATCAAATTAGATGTGATGAATCAATAGAGTACAAACCTATGGAAAGTGTTGATGACATGGTTAAACAATTTCCGAGAGTTTTTGAAGGCCTTGGTAAATTTCCGACCAAACATCACATTTCTCTCAAAGAAAATGCAATACCTAAAATAATACCTATAAGAAGAATTCCTAGAACGTTAAATAATCGCTTAAAAGAAAAACTTGACGAATTAGAGATAAAAGGTATAGTAAAGAAGGTAGATAAACCTACTGATTGGTTGAATGCTCTAGTCATAGTAGAAAAAGTTAACGGAGACATTCGGTTGTGTTTAGATCCGAAATATTTGAATGAAGCGATAAGAAAAGAACATTTTTTGATACCATCAGTAGATGAAATAAGTTAAAAATTATCAAGAAAAAAATTCTTTACAGTTTTAGATATGCGTGATGGGTATTGGCAGATAGAATTAGATACACCCAGTTCTGAATTGTGTAGTTTTGGTAGGTACACCGTTTGGTACTTATCAATTTCTGAGAATGCCTTTTGGTATTTCCTCAGCTCCTGAAGTTTTCCAAAAGAAAAATTACGAGTTGTTTGGTGACATAAGCGGTGTAGGACTATATTTTGATGATTTAATTGTCACGGGAGAAACCGAAGAGGAACACGACAGAAATTTACGATTAGTTTTGAATAGAGCCATCAAATATAATGTGAAATTTAATAAATCCAAAATTCAGTATAAACAGAAATCAGTCGAATTTTTAGGCCAAATATTCTCAGAAAAAGGAATCAGTCTAAATGAGAAATATGTTAAAGCAATAATGAACATGAAAAATCCTGTTGATAAAAAGGAGTTGTTGAGACTCTTGGGAATGGTAAAATTTGTAGGAAAATTTATTCCAAATTTGTCATTGATCACTGCGCCTTTAAGAGATTTAACAAGAGATGATGTGAAATGGCATTGGAATAGTAGTCATGATGTTTCAATGAAACATTTGAAATTTTTATTGACTAATGCTCCTGTACTTAAATTTTTTGATACTGAGAAAAGAATTTCTTTAGAAGTCGATGCTTCAAAAGACGGGTTAGGTGCTTGCTTATTGCAAGAAGGGCATCCGGTAGCATTTGCTTCCAGGAGTTTAACGAAAACGGAGCAAAAATATGCCCAAATTGAAAAAGAAATGTTGGCAATATTGTTTGGAGTGAAAAAGTTCCATCTGTTTATTTATGGGTTAGATGTCCAAGTTTTCAGTGACCATAAGCCATTGGAAAGGATTTTTCTTAAGGAACTTCAAGCACTGTCGCCAAGGATTCAAAGAATGCGGTTAAAGCTCTTGAATTATAAATTAAATGTAGAATATAAACCCGGAAAGGAAATGTACATTTCGGATACTCTATCAAGAGCCTATATTGAAGGAAAAAGTGAAAATACCGACTGTGAAATTGATTATGTAGTTCATTCTATTGGGAAGTGTTTACCTATGTCAGAAGAAAGAAAATCAGAGTTTAAAACTGAAACACTTAGAGACCCACAACTAAGCCTAGTAGGTAAATTTGCCAATGAAGGGTGGCCACGAAAAAAACACAAAATCCCTGATTGTGTTTATAATTATTATAAGCTTAGAGAAAAAATAGTATTTGTTGATGGATTATTGTTTTTAGAAAATAAACTTATTGTGCCTTTAGTTTTAAGATCTGAAATGTTAAAATTACTCCATCAGGGTCACCTAGGAATAGAAAAAACCAAAGCTAGAGCTAGATTGATATTTTACTGGCCAGGACAAGCATCTGATATAGAATCATATGTAAAATGTTGCAAAATTTGTGAGAAGTATTCGAAAAAACAATGCAAAGAACCACTAAAGCAATTTCCTTTAGTCAAACGGCCATGGGAAATGATAGGAATAGACATTTTTTCATATGGTGGTAAATCGTTCTTAACAATGTATGATGCTTATTCCAACTGGCTGGAATTACTTAAGTTAAGAGATAAAAGTGCGGAATCTGTCATATGTAGGATTAAGGATGTGTTTGCACGATTTGGTACCCCTGATTTGTTGATTGCAGACAATGTACCTTTCAATAGTGCACAATTTAGAGATTTTGCTAAAGAATGGGATTTCAGTCTTACTTTCAGAAGCCCTAATTATCCAAGATCCAATGGATTGGCCGAAAAAGCCGTGGGAATTGCAAAGTCAATGTTAAAAAAGTCCTTAGAAGAAGGATCAGATGTTCATACAGCTCTGTTAAATTATAGAAATTCTCCTTTGAAACACATGGGTTACTCCCCATCACAATTGTTAAATTCAAGGATATGTAAGACTAAGGTCCCTATAGTGACAGATTTGTTGCAACCCCAAATTTGTAAAAATACTTTAGAAAGGATAGAAACTAAACGTGATAAATCCAAACATTATTATGATAAAAATGCAAAAAAATTGGATCCATTACAAAGTGAACAGAATGTTTCTGTGTATAATCATTTGAAGAAAACTTGGGAATCTGGAAAAATTGTAAATCAACATGTAAACCCAAGATCATATATTGTGAAAAATTGTACTGGTAACGTCCTCAGAAGAAATAGAATTGATCTGAAGCCGTCAAATAATGAATTCATAGAGTTAATAGTTAATGATGAGAGTCTATCTCCAGAATATTTGAGTAAAACTCAAGATAACTTATCTCGAGCAGATGATTCAGGTCAATGTACTTCTGGTGATGATACACCTCTTGAGGATATAACAGTTAATGTAAATTCAGACAAAGTAACTTCCAGATCTGGTAGGCAGATTAAGAAGCCAGATAGGCTTAATCTTTAAGAGGGAGGATGTTTAATATAATATTAAGATAGTGCTGAGGCCACTAAACCATAGAGGTTATACCACTATGTGACTTTTGATATGTATTCTCTGTAGTTAGTTAAGTAGCAACTAATAGATGTTAGCGGGAACAACGGTTCCATGATTAAGAAATAAAACTTTTGATTATCAAAGTAATCGGAGTTTTAATTCAACAAGTTGCAAAGTAAAACATAGAGTAGTCAAATATTGAACGTTCCCATTATAAATACAATTGACAAAGGTACTACAAACGTAACCACTTCATACCTGGATTATCATTCAATGTAGGGATATATTATAAATTCTAATGTAACAATCAAAGTTTTCAATAATTGTACTTTCAAAAATATGGACTGAGAGTTCATTGGTAATTCTTTACTTTAACGCCCCCTCGTATTTTTCACTTTTCTGTTATTTTTCAGCGAAAATGTGCATTTTACAATGATTCTTGATGGTTTTCGATGATGGCAAACAAGTATTTTTGCTGATTTGTTGAACGGGATAGGGAGTGAACAGGGGTGCTGGGTGGGTAAGAATTTTTGAAGAAACGTTCTACAAATTTTATTCAAAAATATTTAAACGTAACCTAACATAACCATAACCTAACATAACCATAACCTAACATAACCATAACCAAACCTTATATAACTGCACATTTGTGATTCTGTAAATTGATGACGTCATTTATTCTGAACACTAATATTTATCCTAAAATTGTTAGGTTAGTTATATTAAAATATATTTCATCAATGCTTTTCGATAACTTATCCGTAAAGAAAACATTGTAAACAAAATTCTTCATCAAAAATATTTCTAGTTATTTCAATCCTTTTGGATATCCAATGCAGTTATTCAATATATAAATACTTATTGTGTGGATTGTACATAATAGTATTTTCGAATCTTTTCACCCTGGAGAGTTCAACAATTCTGCAAAATAAATGTAAATAGTAGCCATACGAGATGTAATAATTTTGCTTGATTCTACCTTCCATTTTATGAAACAACTTCTTCTATACTATTAGATAAGTTCGAGATAACACAGGATCTTCTTGATATATTTCTATTTAGGAAAGTTCCAGGAATTTCGATATTACTAGGTGTAGAGTAGATATTGTATTTGTTATTGTTCACGACTTGACTTCTGAGCAGAAATGAAAATAAACGATGAAGTGACAGATAAATCCGTGACGACTGACGGAGAGTTCAAAGTACCAACATAACATAATAAAATGTAACCATGAAAGCTGTGCAAATCTGATATATTCTCGTACGATTTTGTTCAGAATTTGATTGTATGAACACAAAACGTTTGAAAAAAATAGCATATTTCATTCGGAGTTGAAGTGACTTTTCATGGCTCGCTTAAATTCCCCGCCTCACTGCGTTCGGCGGGGAAACATAAGCTCGCCATGAAAAGTGACACTTCTCCTCCTAATGAAATAATATACTATAGATGATGTTCTTTTCCATACATAATGGCAAGGTCCAAGCATTATATTGAAATAAAATTTGATCGATATTCTAAATGGGAATGTCTTCTATTTACATTCACTTTCGGAACAACAAAATGGATATCTCTTTATTATTATTATTGGTGACGTCCATGATTTTAACAGTTAAATAAATATAACAGGAATTTGGACAACTTTAATTCAATCTCCTATAAATATATCGCCAACGTTTCGAATCTTGTGTGATTATTTTTCAAGGCTCGTATTCTCATCAGATTAAATTTCGTCAGTTTTAATAAAATCTCTTTTAAGGTGTTTATCATATAAAAATGTCAAAAAGAGGGATTAAATTAAACTTGTCCAAATTCCTGTTATCGTTATTTATATCCTCATAATGACATGTAGAAATGGGGAAAATCGGACCTTATAAGTAATTTATTATTTTTACTTTTCCTCAAAATTATTCAAAATAGTGATTCATCATAATTTGTTGAAAATATAACTCAATTCTATATTTTTGAATGATTCCATTACCAAGGTGGTAGAGAAATTGAAATTTAAAATATTATTTGTATTTTTTTCCATGTGCCGATATATTCGGCCATAAAAAGGGGAATGATGAACAATGGTAATTTGTACAGATTTTTCCTATATGTATATGATTGATTAACACATGTATGATTGAAACCGTATATATTAAATCGAATTGAAAGTTGTCGGACTGTTCATTCTCAATTTTCCGATTACTCTAGCTGAGCTGATTCCAAAAATGTATCACATGTTGATTCCAATTGGTACAGGGTGGACAAAATACATTAGTTTTGTGTGTGCTCATAAAGTAACGCGTAACATTCTTTATTAGTTAAATTAACAATATTATCAGAAATACTTATTGTCTAGCGGCATTTGGTTTGAATGTAACACCCTGTAGTTTGTTACATTTTTAGATTAATAATATAAATAATAATTAATGATTAAAATAGAAATTTAATTAGAATAGATTATTAATTGATAAACCATTTGCAGAAAGTGATCTTATCTTGTTACTAGATACTATCGCAAAGTAACTTTCACAGCTATGTTAACTTAATATAAAAATATAATAGATATATGAAATTTCAAATAATATTACTGTTACTACTTCAACTTGTAGAACAAAGTAATATTTAATAATTTATTTTCGTACATATTGCAGAGGGAAATCAAATAATAACTTTTCAACTCAGCGTTTAATTTGAAACTGAATGTTCCTGCTACATGTGAATATTATCACAACATATGTTACAAAAAATACCAATCTCAATACCATAACAATTACAATTTCCAATCATTATATTTTCAAACATTTTGCAAAAATTGATCATCAAAAAAAATAAATATTACTCATCAACAATTTTTTTAATTACCTGACTTCAGTTTAGAAGAAGAAGAAGAAAAAGGTTTATTTTATACCTTATAAACTTATGTTGATGTATACCTAATAGATTCTATGGAAGAACCCCTTGTTAATGATAGAGGACCTGTATAAGATATCTGAATATTAGAAATTACTTCAGATAAAGAGAGTATCCCGTAGTGTGAGCGTTCCTCCTCTGTTAAGAAAATGATTTTTTGATGTGTTATTGTGATTGAAAATTGTCCAAAATGAACACAATGAACAAGAAGATGTTTCTCGATTGGGTTGAAGAAACCGGACTGGCCAAATTGAGAGAAAATCCGATGAAAAACATAAGGAGAACAATTCAAGTCAAGCATTCTATTATGAAAGTGAGATATCAACGAGATGATGATCAAGAAAGCATCATATCTTCACAACAAGGCGATGACATTTCCGCAGAAAATGGAGAAAATAACTTAGAGGTTGAGAATGGTGCGGAAAAAAGAAAAGAGGATGGATTGAATAGAGAATATTTGAAAGAGCGTTTAAAAAAGGCACAAATGATCAAGAATCTCCTTGAGGCGAAGGCAAATAGAATAAATAAAGGTTTAAAAACTAGAAAATTCAGTCAAAAATATATGATCACGAAAGAAGAAAATTGGCGTCGTCATAGGCACCATTCATTTTGCTACAAATTACCTAATCGAGCAATTGAACCAAAACTGAATGGAAGGGATGAATAAATACTCCTTTTTTCAAAATAATACCCAGTGTACTAGGAATAAAACCTTCGATTTCACTTGAAAAAAAAATGAATATAATATTGCTATGTTTGTACAAATTGTAATTTTAATATGTTGTAGTTATGTAATTATTTTATATGTATTGTAATATGATTTGTTATTGTAGTTATTAAAGTTTTGTCGTAAATATTGAATTTCCATTATCAATTTTGAAATATGATATTTCTTGTGTTTCGAAAACAATAATCTTTAATATTTAATCCTTTATTTTTGCCTGATTATTTATTTTGATATATGACTCTCATTGAAGTAGGTACAGGTTCTTTATGAATTATTGTACCATCGTTGGCGTCTTCTATATATTCCTTACTCTTTCTTTAATATTGACACAGTTCTATATTAAAGAAAAAGGAACATATCGATGAAACAGTAATTCATAAAGGACCTGTATGATCACAATTATCAATTTTATTAAAATTCAGTGGACTCTCGGTTTCCTAATCCACGATTAGTAAATTTTTCAAAAGTATTACCATACAAGAATGATTTTTAAAGACCCTGTACTCAAAGATTTGATGGTACGTAATGAAAAAAAGGGAAGTCGATAAGTTAAAATATCATCAACAGTTATTTAAACCCATTTTATGGGCCTGAGAAAACAATTCTGTTATTAGATGCTATTAGAGTTGATCGATTTCCTAATATCACCTTTTGTAAATAGAAGGTGTACATTTGAGATATCTGCATTTCAGTAATGACTTCAGTTATTCATGCTTGACTCAATATTTAAGCTTCTTGACTTGGCTTGACTTGAAATTAAGTCAGGTAGTATTTTTCAAGTCAAGTATTTATTTATCAAGTACTTGGGAAATCAAGTGCATTACTACTTGATTTTTAGCAGTTTTATTATTTTATGTCATAATGTGCACATCAATAATAAAAATGTTGAATTAAAAAGGAACCTTGCAATTTGAGAGCAAAACATATTTCAATAGGGTAATAAATTAGCCGTAAATTATGACCAAAAAAATTTAGAAATCTAAAGTGTTCCTTCTAGCTTTACTAGGTTAAGTTCACTCCCTAATAAATTTGAATATTCCCAAAAGCAAGGTAAATCTTATGGCCAGTTGCGCACCATTCGCCTAATCGGTGATTAAAAATTTAAGCATTAATTACGTTCTGATTTGTCTTGAAATATCTGTCAAATGACGTTTAAAGTGGCCTAATCACCGATTACACAAAACAGGAAAATTTGGACGTTTATTTTCCCGAATAGTTTTGAACAGGGTTCTGCGCATAGACCTAATATCAATTTGACATTAGGTCTATAGTTTTGAGCAAATCAAAACGTCAAAACATATGACCTATTACATAACCTGAAACTTATTTCTTTATGGACATAACCTGATGGTGTTACATTGTATGTTTCTGTGTTTGGTTTTGTGAGGGGATTTCAGAATTGAAATATGAATTCAGATTCATATCGTGACTTATCATTCAATGTCAATTTATAATAATAATTTGTAATTTATGTTAACTTTGTCACGACAAGAACAGAGAACATTATACTAGAAAATTGATGGTCCTGATTTTTCTATGATCGATATTTTGAAACGTTGCCAAACATATCTTCTGTTTGGCTAAACATCGATTATTATCAATCGGTGCAATCGGTAGAAATTATAATCATCGATTACTACTAGACATTGATTACGTAAACAGCGTTAATTTTTTGAATGAAGCAATTGGCCCTTAGAATTTCAAATCGACACAGTTTCATAAGGCTCCATAAAAGCTACATTATTAAATTGTTTGGAAATACACAGAGTGTACCAAAAAAGTGTAAATGATTTTTCTTATGGAACATCTTTTTTTTATCGAATATTTAGATTGAATGAAATGAATTAACGCAAGTTTGTTCGAATATTCATATGCTTAAAACTAACCGATTTTGAGATATTTAGATGTTTCATAAATTGGAGGGTCTTTGGAAAGACCTAATGACTTCGAAATTAATGAATGTGAATTTCAGTGTAGTCCCTAACGACGTCTTGTTGTGTAGAATCTGAAGGCTAATGATATAACATCAGGGGGCTTCATTACTGAAATTCAGGTAATAATTGTTGAAACTTAAGAATGGAATTGTTATGACATCAAAATTATTTTGGGCTTATTCTTTTCAGAAGGGTTTTACCTCAAAGTAATAAACATAGCTATTCGTACTCTGAGGGTTTCACAAACCTTAGAAGTTTTCTAGAAATTTTTCGATGAATCAATTGACATTGGTAGTCATATCTACACGAACAATTAGTTTATTTGTAAGAAAGTAATTAGCCCTTGTTATAAGATAGTCGCTAAGAAATGTAAAAGTAATAGGATAAATGAGTTCATAGGAAAACCCATAATTATTTTTCGGTGTTCCCTCACCCAAATTTTTCTAGACATTTCCTTTTCACATTGTGTAAATATAAACACTGGTAAGAAAGTGGATATGGATGCATTTGATGAAACATTTGATGTTACTTAGAAAACACATACTTGGATAACCTAATTTTTGTTTTAGCAGGAAAATGTCAGTATTACACTCGTCAATTTTGCAATAAATTCAATAATAAGTTTATTCGCCCAATTTGAAAATACAAAGCCAAGATACATATTATGAACCATATAAATAATAGTTGGAACTAAAATATAAAACCAGCAAATAAACATGAATCACCCATAGAAACATAGAAATTGATTGATTGAATCCTCGGACTATTGACGATCTGAAAATCGACATACGTCGAGTTATTGGTGAGATATGTCTGCCGAAATGTGCCGGCGAGTTAACAAAAATTACCTCACAAGAATCGAGTCCCGTGAGAGATCTCGCAGAGGATATTCAAATGATTTTGTAGTCCACACATAACGGCAAGGTCCGAGCATTATATTGAAGTCAAAATTTGATCGATATGCTAAATGGAATTTATTAACATGTGAATGTTAATAAATTCCATTTATCTAGCTTCCGAAAGTGATTTCGGAACCACAAAATGCATATCGCTTCATAATGACATGTAGAAATGGGGAAAATCGAACCTTACAAGTAGACCTACGAGTAATTTATTATTCTATAAGTTTATTTTTCGATAAAGAAATTTTATCAATTCAATTGAAATTATTCAAAAAAGTGATTTATTACAATTTGTTGAAAATATATTTTAATTATATATTTTTGAATTATGTCATTACCAAGCTGGTAGAGAAATTGAATTTTAATATATTATTTGTATTTTTTTCCATTTGCCGATATATTCGGTCATAAAAAGGAAATAATGAACAATAGTAATTTGTACAGATGTTTCCTATGTTTATATTGTATATTTTCTTGAGCACATTGCAATCATGATTGAAATAATTGATTAACACATAAATGATTGAAACCGTATATATTAAATCGAATTGAAACTTGTCGGACTGTTCATTCATCACATCCATACAGACAATACTAAATATACAGACCGCTGGTAGAGATAACGGTGATAAAAAATGAATTAATGTGTTCAACTACATACTTGGGAAGGATACCTCATCACCTCCATCTCTAGTGTAATTACTGTCAAACAACTGACCGGAGAAAACAGATACGTGAGCTACTGTTGCGATGGTAAATTGTTACTTATTACGATTTGTGGACAACTGCTGTACAAACTATCGAAATATACTCATTAATGGACCGCCATCTACGCGATATGAGACACAAGATATGGGATGAGGTTCATTTTTAGCTTTTTATGGTTTTGAGTTGATTCACAGGAGAACAGCTGTTTTGGTGTCGAGGTTTTTTGGGCATATTCTACACTGTGTCCGTAAAGTATGGAACAAATTCATTTTTAGCTTAACAGAACATTTTAAGAAATAATCCTGAAACACGTCGATTTTTTATTTTAATTTACTGTATTTCAAAATAATAATCTAATACACAGTGTGAATTACTTTCGAGTAATGACGTCACCGTCATTTTTTTTAAATGAAACACCCCCATTTTTTCTCAATTTTTCGATTACTCTAGCTGAGCTGATTCCAAAGAATTATCACATGTTGATTTCAATTGGTACAGTGTGGACAAAAATACAATAGTGTGTGTGCTCATAAAGTAACGCGTAACATTCTTTATTAGTTAAGTAACAATATTACCAAAAATACTTATTGTCTAGCGGCAATAGGTTTGAATGTAACACCCTGTAGTTTGTTACATTTTTAGATTAATGATATAAATAATAATTAATAATTAAATTAGAAATTCAATTAGAATAGATTATAAATTGATAAATTACTGAAGAAAGGTAATGAGATTGCAAGACTTTCAGAATTGCACCTAGCATTTTTACGTCTGAAAAATTATCTTATCAAGTATGTAAAAAGTATCTTAAGATAAGTATTTGAGTTTTTTTTTTTTGGAGTATCTTCAGATACCATTTGCAGAAAGTGATCTTATTCTGTAACTAGATACTATCGCAAAGTATCTTTCACAGCTATGTTAACTTTATATAAAAATATAATAGATATATAAAATTTCAAATAATATTACAATTTCCAATCAGTATTCAAAAAACCAAAGTTATTAATCCAATAAAACTTATTAAAAACAAAAATCGTCGAAATTAAAAAAAATATTTATTACAGTCTTCTGGTAATCCAAATTTGGCGCCCTTCGATTTCTTCTGCTGAGTTTCGACTTCACAAAACGCTTGAACATTTTGTTTTTTTTTCTTCAAAATGTTTGAGAAGAACAATGATGTGGATGAACCATTATTTTAAATTCGAATGCAGCCGTCATTGATATCCGTTGAAATTAAAAAAAAAATTATTTAATACATTATTCGAGGAATTCGGATTTCTCGGAAAAAGTAGAAAATGCCGCCCTCTATTATTTCCATCCCTTCAACATCTCGGTTTACCGGCATTTAGAGCGAGTTCTGTTATTTTTTATCGTATAGAACTGATCTGCTATAAAAAATAGGGATTCCCATGTAAAATTCCGAAGCTGATACCCCCCCCCCAAGGTTAGAAGAAATTCGAAGAAATGGTTGCATGACAGGACTTCCTCCTCAAAACCATCAAAATTTTTCCATAAAATTTTTCATTCTCGAGATTTTATGACTGACTCAACTTGAAAAACTCATCCGGTATATTGAAAAATGTCAATTCTTATGCGAAAATTCCTTTTCCGAAGCTGCCATTGGTAAATGTTGATTCATAAAGATCCACTCCATAAAGATAGCCTTCAAATTTTCAAAAATTTTGCAAAAATTGATCATGAAACAAAAACTCATCAACAATTTTTTTAATTACCTGACTGCAGTTTAAAAGAAGAAGAAGAAAAAAGTTTATTTTATACCTAATAAACTTGAGTTGATGTATACCTAATATATTCTATGGAAGAACCCCTTGTTAATGATAGAGGTACCTGTATAAGATATCTGAATATTAGAAATTACTTCAGATAAATAGAGTATCCCGTAGTGTGAGCGTTCGGCCTCTGTTAAGAAAATAATTTTTGGTGTGTTATTGTGATTGAAAATTGTCTAAAATGAACACAATGAACAATAAGATGTTTCTCGATTGGGTTGAAGAAACCGGACTGGCCAAATTGAGAAAAAATCCAATGAAAAACATAAGAAGAACAATTCAAGTTAAACATTCTATTATGAAAGTGAGATATCAACGAGATGAGGATCAAGAAAGCACAATATCTTCCCAACAAGGCGATGATATTTCCGCAGAAAATGAAGCAAATAACTTAGAGGTTGAGAATGGTGCGGAAAAAAGAAAAGAGGATGGATTGAATAGAGAATATTTGAAAGAGTGTTTAAAAAAGGCACAAATGATCAAGAATCTCCTTGAGGCGAAGGCAAATAGAATAAACAAAGGTTTGAAAACTAGAAAATTCAGTCAAAAATATATGATCACGAAAGAAGAAAATTGGTGTCGTCATAGGCACCATTCATTTTGCTACAAATTACCTAATCGAGCAATTGAACCAAAAATGAATGGAATGGATGAATAAATATTCCTTTTGTCAGAATAATACCCAGTGTACGAGGAATAAAACCTTCGATTTCACTTGAAAAAAAAAAAAATATATAATATATAATTTTATTATGTTGTAGTTATGTAATTATTTTATATGTATTGTAATATGATGTATTATTGTAATGGGATGTATTATTGTAGTTATTAAAGTTTTGTCGCAAATATTATGAATTTTGACTTAAAATATGATATTTCTTGTGTTTCAACAACAATAATCAATATTTAATCTTTTGTTCGGAAAAAAATTCATTAGTCATTATTATTTCTCTCCATCGTTTATTCTTTATTTTTGCCTGATAATTCATTTCGATATATGAAAATCATTAAAGTAGGTACAGGTTCTTTATGAATTATTTTATCATCGTTGGCGTCTTCTATATATTCCTTACTCTTTCTTTAATATTGACACAGTTCTATATTAAAGAAAAAGTAAGAAACATATCGATGATACAGTAATTCATAAAGGACCTGTATGATCACAATTATCAATTTTATTAAAATTTAGTGGACTCTCGGTTTCCTAATCCACGATTAGTAAATTTTTCAAAAGTATTACCAAACAAGAATGATTTTTAAAGACCGTATACTTAAAAGATTTATGGCACGTAATGAAAAAAGGGAAGTCGAAAAGTTAAAATATCATCAACAGTTATTTAAACCGATCTTATGGGTCTGAGAAAACAATTCTATTATT
Source organism: Harmonia axyridis (assembly GCF_914767665.1). Classification (NCBI taxonomy): domain Eukaryota; kingdom Metazoa; phylum Arthropoda; class Insecta; order Coleoptera; family Coccinellidae; genus Harmonia; species Harmonia axyridis. The sequence goes on along the minus strand of NC_059502.1, from coordinate 51,709,263 downwards.
AGATGCTATTAGAGTTGATCGATTTCCTAATGTCACCTTTTGTAAATAGAAGGTGTACATTTAGGATATCTGCATTTCAGTAATGACTTCAAGTCAAGTATTTATTTGTCAAGTACTTGGGAAATCAAGTGCATTCTATCAAACTACTTGATTTTTAGCAGTTTAATTGTTTTATGTGCACATCAATAAGAAAAAATGTTGGAATGAAAAGAAACCTTGCAATTTGAGAGCAAAACATATTTCAATAGGGTAATTAATTAGCCTAAATTATGACCAATTATGGAAATAGTTATGTGTTGATTGAGGACAATCAAAATGTCAGGATAGGCCGAGCTGTAGTAGCCAAATTTAAATGTCCCACCGACTGTTAGCGTTGACGTGGCTGGGAGCATAGAATGTTATGAAGAAGAGAGTCTCTATGGTAAAGAATGATGTCAATGTCATTGGAGATTGAAGTAGTCGTAGAGAAGATGAGTATGTAGTGATTTTACGAATTATGAAGTGTATTGTATATTTGTGAATTTATGGAAAATAAAATATAAAAAAATTAGACCATCCCTGGTTAAACCACGCCAGGCCATCCCTACAATAGGTTGAATCGTTGGTGGAGGAGAGGAATTCACTTCCTCTCAACATGAATAAATGTTGCTTAATTTCGTTCAGTCGGAGGATGGCACAAATTGAGTTTCAATATAATATTGAGAGTCACATTCTGTCCAGGGTGGCTGAGTATAAAGATTTGGGTATTGTGTTTGACTCGAGATTGACTTTCACCTCCCACGTGCGTCTGGTTATGTCTTGTGGATTCAAGGCGCTTGGCTTTCTGGTGAGGAGTTCTAAGTGGCTAATCGATTCTGGAACCCTCTTCGTTTTGTTTAATGCTCTCGTGAGGTCAAAGTTTGAGTACGCGTGCGTTGTCTGGAGTCCGGGATACGGTGTTCACATTTCTGGTTTGGAAAAAGTGCAGAGACGTTTTTTGGAGTATGTTAGTTTCAGACTTGATGGAATCTACCCGAACCGTGGTATAGCACATGAACGGCTGCTGAGCAGATTCAAGGTCGATAGTCTAGATAGGCGTCGCACCTATATGGGTCTAGTATTTCTTCAGAAAATTGTTTGCTCAGGGATTGATTGTCCCTTCTTACTTTCTTTGATTAATTTACATGTGCCAAGATTGCCCGTGCGTGTTTCGGCTACCTTTTACCTTCCTTTTCCACGCACTAATGTATTTCTCTTCTCGCCTCTGTACCGGATATGACAGAGCTACCTCTCTGTTCGGGATGTTTTTGATATCTTCGATAGTAGACCATCTGTTATAAGGAGGACTATTCTTGGATCATAGTCTGATTTAAATTACAAAATGTGGAGCTAGGTGTGGGCATTTCTTATTATTATTGTTTATTTTTTTTTGTATAATCATTGCATAGCTCGCACTCGGCTTCGATTTCTTTTGTTTTTTTATTTTTCACATGGAATGTATTTAGTTTAATAAGGTTTCATTTCTTGTAATTTTTTTTGCCCATTCTGTAATTGGCTTAGGCTGTTGAATGGTGTAATAAATAAATAAATAAATAAATGACATGCTGCAATAAAGGCGTTATCAAACTTCCGGAACAGTCCGTCTATCCAGATTTATTGAAGGCTTTAATAACGGATGCGCATTCTCAGTCAAGTAACTTCATCAAAAATATTCGAAGATACAACACTCTATTGGCACTTGGTTCAACCTCCTTCGCCCGAAGATAAGGTTTAGCGAGCGGAGCCCCAGTGATCGTTGTTGTATCAGGACAAATACACCATCGATTATCAGATGTTGATACACTCAATCCATCGTTTGGATCTTTATATTCTGGAGAAGCTACCAGAAAAAGGACTTCCAATAATGTGCGCGACGGTTGTGATTCTAAATTATTGAAACAAATTGATGCGCTTTTGAGAAAAATTCATCCTTTCGCACAAATGTATCATAATTTAGGTAAAAAGGTTTTGACAGGGCGAGGAATCGGCGGAGAAGACGTGATTCCTCAATACGGACTTTATTTTCATGGCCAACCGGATACGGATCGGAAGAAACATGCGGCTCCGACAACCTCAAACGAAACAGAGCTATGACTGTTAAAATCGGTGATTGCTGTTCTGAATTGTTCAACGTACTTTTGGGTGTTCCGCAGGGATCAATACTGGGACCGCTCATCTTCATTCTGTTCATCAATGATCTGCCTGATCATGTAATAGCAGATTTGATCGCTATGTTTGCCGATGACACCTCCTTTGCTAATATCGACTCGAAACCAAAATGAATTATTGAGTAAGTGTACGTTCTTGATGCAAAGTTTGAATGACTGGTGTCGTCAGAATGCCCTAATTGTTAATCTTGACAAAACTGAGTGTAATTTTTCAAGTTGAGATCTCAGAATTCTTCATCAACTTGTATATATAATGAAATTATTTTCATTTCGAAGCCATTTGTGAAATTTTTAGGAATTTATGTTGATGAACTGCTAAGTTGGAATACTCAAATCGAACACTTGAGTAAAAAACTAAATAAGGCGTACTATGCGATCAGTAGAGTTAAAGACACACTTTCCATTCAATCTGTTCTAAATATCTACTATGGCTTGTTTCACTCACATTTGAATCACAACATATTATTGTGGGGTAATTCGGTGAGTGTACTCAGAATTTTAATTGCCCAAAAGCGGGTACTCAGAGCGATATTTCGGGTGAATGTGCCTGATTCTTGTAGACCTTATTTTGTAAATTATAAAATTATGACAGTTCCTTGCATCTACATATATAAATGTCTTCTTTATGTAAGGGAAAACTTCAGCAACTTCACAAAGTTATCTGATGGTACAAAATATAACACCAGGAAACAATGTATTCTCTCTATTCCTCGGCATAGAACTTCCAAATATGAGAGCTCCCCATATTATCAGGGGATTACACTCTATAATCATCTACCGATAGAGATTCGAATGCTTGAGTATTATGCCTTTAAAAAGCACATAAAAAAGCTATTATATACCAAAGCTTATTATAGTCTTAAGGAATATTTTGATGATGAATTGTAAAACTGTTGGCTAGGATAATATCTTTTTTTTTTCTCTTTATTTTTGTAGAATGTATTTCTCTGTTTACTGTATTTTGACTTGTCCCATACATACTTGTTATAAGTCTAAAGGGAATGAATAAAGATTATTATTATTATTATTAATTAGGTGGTGTTTTCAGTAGTGTCGACGGGGATGTACCTCCACCAGGTTCAATTCGCGTTTATTTGATAGGAAACAACTCGCTAGGCCAACAGAACACTTATCGAGATATTCCAAAATTGTCGCAAATTGTAGATGCATTATGTTACCCTTTGCTTTTCCTCCATGGAGAATTGGAATGGTCGATAAGTTTAATGAGTAAACGGAGCGGAAAACGTATTACAAAACGAGAATTCGAGTGCTATCGTTTGATGAATAGATCCGGCAAATTCAATCCAATTCTTTTTTGCGGACGACTTACACAACAATTCATTGTTGATAAATATGTGGGAGTAGAGGGTGATCGGTTACATTATTTACGTACCCATCAAAAAAAATTACGTGCCAACAATTACGTCGGGCTGCAAGATTATGTTGCGCGTAAATCAGCAGTCGAATGTAATGAAAAAATCGGCAGAATCGTTGTACTGCCGAGTTCTTTCATGGGAGGTGCACGTTTCATGCAGCAAAATTACCAAGACGCGATGGCGATTGTGGCAAAATTTGGTAGACCCTCACTATTTGTAACATTTACATGCAACCCAAATTGGCGGGAGATTACGGAAAATATTAATAGTAGTTTATTGAATCCTCAAGACAAACCAGAATATATCGCCCGTGTTTTCGAATTGAAAAGGAAGGCGTTTTTCGAGGATATTTTGAAAAAGAAAATTTTCGGCGAAGTAATTGCGTTTGTCTACGTAATTGAATTTCAAAAGCGGGGTTTACCACATATGCATTGCTTGATATTTTTAGATGAAAAAGATAAGATACGCGATGCAGAAGACGTAGACATTAGCTGCGGTTCATCAACAATTACAAGTAATTTGTCAATTGTTGATGAAAATGTAAATGAATGGAACAACATGGATGTGAGTGACAATTCACAGACTTAGATCTGAATACACTTCTGCAAACGAGCCCATTGGGTGCAAGTATACTGAAGTACTATGAGGTCAACAGAATACTAGATAACACGAGAAAAAATCGACTTGTTGATATTATTATAAAACACCTATATAAATATATAATCAAACAGTAAGTTTGGATTTATTTTAGTATTGAATCAGCGAAATTATTAAGTATTTTATTTTCTTTCGACTGCGAAATGAAGGATATAATAAATTAGCAGCGAAAATTATAAGTTTATTCCCAAACGAAACGATAGGAATATATTTTGTACCACCTGTGAAGAAGAGGGATTCCCCGCATGGTAAATGCATTCTTGCAAGAGGGAAATTGGTCGATAAGGTGAAAAACCTTATCTATAAATGCGGAGAAGATGAACCGGAAAGGAAGAGGTGTAAACTAGCTGCAGATAATGAAGAAATTTGTGCTAGTGATGATTGTAATTCTTCAACCTTAGAAGAGAATTCAGATTTAATTTGGCTTCAGATCAATTCAGTGCTCTGGGATGAAGTTATGAAGAAATGGTCCAATTCTTTCCACCTCAGAATAATAAATGATTCTTCGAAGACCGTGAATGAAATGTTTGGAATCTGGCCCATTTTGAAGGATCTAAGAAGTTATATGTTGGCAAGTATTGAAACGTCAAATAGAAGAAAAAGGAGTTTGAGCACCAAGAGATATAACATATCTGAACTTGCCCACTACTAAAAATAATTATTGATTTTTCATTTTTCAGATTAATTCTGACTTTGATCGTCTGCATCCAGATAAAGGGGTGAAACTATTCGCGAAGTGGCAGATCTTTAATGATTCCCTATTCGAATTGTGCGAAAGGAATATAAAGGATTCCTCCTCTGCAGACATCCTGGAAAACGCCAAAACAGAAAATGAAGCTAGGAACTGTGTAGCCCTTACCTACTTCTATAGACTTTAAATGAAATTTAGATTTTCAGATGTCAGATTCATATTTCAACTCATGAGCCTCCCATTTCTAATTCCTCCCAAAGGAAGATCGATAATAAATAAATCACACTGGAAATATTCAATCCAAGAGGTCATCCAAGGATTAATTGTTCAGGCCAAAGTTATATTTTTTATTTGAAGAAATTCAAGGTAAAATTAATCAATTACTAACTTCCTCATTTCTTGCAGAGCTCAGGAGATATTGGGCAAATAATACAAGAGCAGAAAACTAAAGCGGCTCAAAGGAATCAAACGGTCCACCCCTATTTGTTGGTATCGGGCGAGTCCCTATTGGAGCCGAAAAATGTCTACATTGTTATAGATGAGCTGTATCTTCAGTTTTCCTCTGCAGGCTTTAGACATATTATTTAAATTATTTCATGTTTTGGATGCGAATTATCCTATTCAATGCCATTACATATATGTGCTCATTAATAATCTGGCAGTTCGTAGAACGAAAGCAAAATCAATTGTCACTAATTTAATAGGTGTGGCACATAAATCAGATTTAGGGACCATACTCAAAACAAAAAAAAATCAGTGTTTTGACTGATGAGTCTACAGATATAGGGGTCAATGAATCTGATTGCATTGTTGTACGATATTTTGATCAGTGTAAGGTAGAGTCATTATTATGGGAGCTCGTACCAATGTTTGATGAAAACAAAGATATAGAGAGGCAAGGAACAGCTGAACATTATTTTCAAAAAAATTGTCGATACTTTTGACTTAAACTAAATTCCTACGGAAAATATTATTGGATTTCACAAACACGTTGGCTTTCACCATCTGCTGTTATAAAGGATATGGACTCCATATCCTTCCGGATCGTCGGTTCGACAGTGAATAGTCGAATGGGTATTCCTAAGAGACAGTGATATAGACAAGTGATAGTAACAGTGATGTCAGCCAGTGATCAAGAGATTCTAAAGCGAGAGCCGTCCTTGATAGGTTACCGTACGAAACTGTAGGTACACGGAAAAAAATCTATTCTCAAATCAAGAAACATTATATTCTTGAAATATTAAACTTGATCCGAGTATATAATAAAAACGGACTCTTGTTTTCAAAATTTGAGTAACCGAACGAATCAAAAGCCTTTAGAGATAATAATGACTACCATGGAGATTGACCCACAGACAAGCGGTAATAAGAGAACCTACTCTATAATGGAGGATCCAGACGACAACACTCCTATATCAGTCACCAAGAAATCTCGAGTGGACAAAAGCAAGAAAATTGCAGCCCTGAAATTCATAGCAGAGCTGTTCATGAAAGTTCATGAGTCTGTAGGGATAATGGACAGTTATGCTAACATAAGCCTTGGACACCAAATCGCTAACATAGTGTTCACGGTATTGGTCATAAACAAGCAGCGGGCGAACGGTATAAGCGGCAATGCGGAGAAAAAAGCACTGGCGATGAAGACATTCACGGTGACATGTATGGTGAAGACTTATACCGTAAATGTCGAGAAAGCAATTCAGGATGGTAGGGATGCAGCAGCGTCAGTAGGATTAGAATTTAAAAAATACGATCCAAAAGACCCAAATAATTGGTACGGCACGGCTGCCCCTTATCTGGATTTCTTCTGTGCCAACCATTTGAGATTGAATGAGCTCAGACTAGGACACTCAACAATGCCTATAGGAAAGGATAATGGTACCTCAGTTACTAGAGATGAGCGATATTTCACGAACTGTGATTTAATCACTGATATCAGACTGTCACAGGTAGTCACGGTTCCGCAAAAATAATACAGAGCGTGACGGGATCACTGTTTGAACATTTCACAGATATTTTCAGGGCGTATCAACGTCCGTGGCAATCGTAAATTATGAAGCCCGCCTGATGTTTTTATTGCTTCGGAACCTTTGTCGGCCACTTCGCAGGCTTTAGGAAGTATTTTTGTAGGACTTGTTGAACAATAATACTTGCTACTGTTATAAATATTATGTAATAGTTAAGAAGAAGAAGAATATGACATTGTTTAGTTATGATAAATATTATAGTATTCTGTGGTTAGAATGACATTAAGTAGAATGACACTGTCGTCAAAAAGAGTGATTGAGAAAAATGTAAAAGGTTGTTAAAATAAAGTGAAGTTATTAATTTGGGAATTTAGTGATTTCATTAAAAATATACAAATAAACCCCCCATATTTCCGTAATACGTTATGGGCCCAGGTTACGTGAATAATCAGTGATTAATAAGGTAAATTTGGAAATTTGATCTAAAAATGGCATCCACGCTCGTTCATCTACCACAACTAACTTCATCCAGCAACTTTAATAACTGGAAATTTAGAGTGAGAATATTGTTAGAAGAAAAACAGATATCTGAGACACTGGAGAAAACAATAGATGAATTTTCAAACGAAACTTTGAAAAATAATTTCCTATTAAAGGACTCCAAGGCCAAGTGCATAATAGTACAATGTCTTACTGACAAACACTTAGACATGGTCAAGGATGCAAAAACTTCCAAAGATATGATGAAAGCCCTACAGGATGTATTCGAAAGAAGAAGTGTGTTCACAAAGTTGACACTAAAAAAGAAATTATTAATGTTAAAACACAAAAGAAATGAAAAACTGGAAGATCATTTCCTGAATTTTGACACCCTGTTACGTGACCTAGAAAGCGTAGGCGCTAAAATGGAAGAAGAAGACAAGGTTTGTCACCTTTTATTATCACTTAATGTTGAGTTTGAGTCAGTAATTACTGCAATTGAAACGATGAGTTCAACCTCTGTGTCGATGGATTTTGTAAAATCAAGACTTCTAGATGAAGAACTAAAAATCAAATCAAAAAGTAGACCAAACAATGAAAACTCTGAGGTTTCATTCACAGCAGGTCCATATACATGCTTTAAATGTGGCAAAAAGGGTCATAAAATTGCAGAATGTCGTAATCAATTAAGAGGAAATTTTAGAGGAAGAAGAGGCTACAGCAGAGGTACTTACAACAATAGAGGACAAGGCTCAATTTCAAATGGCAATCATAATCAGGCAAACAAGGCTGATGAAGTATCATTCATTACAAATAGGCCAATAGAATCAAGAAGAGATCTTACCAAGTTTATTCTAGATTCAGGCTGTACACAACATATGGTGATGGAAGAATTGGAGCAATACATGACAGAAATCAAGCAGCTGAAACTGGAAGTTAGAATTGGAACTGCAAAGGACAATCAAATTCTATATGCTAGAAAACAAGGAATAATTAGAGGTATTTGTCAGGGAAAAGAAATTAAAATCTATGCATTGATAGTTGAAGGTATGTCTCATAATTTAATTTCTGTTTCAAAATTGTTGAAGAATAATTTTCAAGTAACCTTTAGTAATGATAAGCAAGGTAATTAACAAGCTATTTTTTCAAAATCTGATGTAATATTTAATTGTAAGTCAATCAATGATTTATTCTTTTTGAAGGTAAACTTCGATGTCAAAAAATCCAATTGTACTGTGACAAATAATAACTATGATTTCAACTATTTAACTGGTGAAACTACTGATAAGGATATTTGGCATAGAAGGTTAGGTCATTTAAATAGACAAGGCTTAAGACAACTAGGTTTACCTTTCAATAATGATATTTGTAGTACTTGTGTTGAAGGAAAAAGTACAAGAAAGCCCTTTCGTACATGTATAAAGAAAACTATGAAAATTGGTGAATTAATACATTCAGATATAGCAGGTCCTATTGCTACTCCGACTTCAGAAGGTCATAAATATTTTCAAGTTTTGATTGATGACTATTCTCATTTTTTTAATTTTTAAACTTTTAAAACATAAAAATGAAACAGAACAAAATTTAATTGACTTTATCAAATTGATTAAAACACAGCATGGTTTAAAGACAAAAAGAGTTAGAGTAGATAATGGTGGGGAATTTGTATCATGTTATTTTGGGGTTTTTTGCAGAGATAAAGGTATTGAGCTCGAGTACACGCTGCCATATACTCCGCAAGAGAATGGAAAAGCTGAACGGATGAATAGAACACTTTTGGATAAAGTACGCACAAAATTTTCTGAGACAAATCTACCAAGAAAGTTATGGGGCGAAGCAGTCTTGTGTTCGGCTTATGAGCTAAACAGATCTCCTACTCAAGCCAATAATGGAGAAACTCCTGCTCAAAGGTGGTATAAGAAAAATGATTTATCTAAACTACGAATTTTTGGAAGTCAAGCTTGGGCAGTCATTTTACCTAGGCAAAGCAAACTTGAAAAGAGAGCACAGCCATGTATAATGATAGGATACATGAAAGCTGGATATAGATTATGGAATTATCAGAAAGATGAAGTAATATGTTCAAGAGATGTAAGATTTAACGAGAAATGTACAAATTTTGACGAGATAACAAAAGGTATGGAAGATTATAAAGAAGAAAAAATTATATCGATTCAAAATTTTACAGAAAAATCTGAAAACGGTGAAGACAAAGTAGAAGAAAACAATCGGGATGATTCAACAGGTATCAGTTCACAAAGTTCAGAGGCGAGTATACCAGAAATTAATGAAACAAGAAGAGGAAGGAAAATAAATCCACCAAAATATTTGAACGAATATGAAATCTACACAGCTTATTGCTTAATATCAAAACAAAATATTGATACACTAGAATATGAAGATGCTATGAAAGATGAATTATGGAAGAAAGCGATTGAAAAAGAACTCGATTCACATCGAAAATTAAACACATGGACAGAAGCTAAATTACCACAAGAAAATAAAGCAATACAAACAACAAGGAAAGCAAGAGTAGTAGCCAAGGGTTATCAGATGAAGGAGGTGAACTATTTTGAACCAACATATTCACCAGTTGCGAGATTGTCCACAATAAGATTACTCTTATCGATAGCTCTAAAAAAGGATTGGAAAACAAGACAATTAGACATTCCTACAGCTTTTTTGAACGGAAAGTTAGAAAGTGAAGTTTACATTTATGCTCCAGCCGGTGTAGAAACGAAATCTCATATATTAAAACTAAATAGAGCTCTGTATGGACTAAAAGAATCGCCAAAAGTATGGAACGACACCTTCAATAACTTTGCAACTAAGAATAACTTCAAAAGATCAAGACATGACTGTTGTCTATACTGTGGGGACAATGTATGGATTGTTCTTTATGTCGATGACATAATTGTAGTTGGAAAAGAGCAATGGGTTCAGGAGACAGAAAAATTACTGAAACAATATTTCCAAGCCAAAGATTTGGGAGAAGTGGAGAATTTTCTGGGAATGAAGATATTAAGAACAGAAAATATAATTAAAATTAATCAAACTAAATATATAGAGAAACTTTTGACAACTTTCAATATGGAACAATGTAAACCAAAGAAAACCCCGATGGAAAAAACCTTTCAATATAACGACAAAAACGAAATACTTGACAATGTGCCTTATCGTCAACTGATAGGAGGACTAATGTATCTATCTACTAGCACCAGACCAGATATAACTTTCTCAGTTTCATATTTGAGTAGATTTCTAGATAGACCGACATTAGAAACATGGAATGCAGGTAAAAGATATTACGATATCTTCAAGGTACTAAAGATATTGGACTGACATTTTATAAAGACACTGAAAATGATTCAAAATTAGAAGGATATTCGGATGCAGATTGGAGAACAGACAAAAATGATCGAAAGAGTGTGAGTGGCTGCATAACATTGTATGATGGAGATCCAATACAGTGGTTTTCCAAAAAACAAAGTTGCGTTGCGTTATCTACAGCTGAGGCTGAGTATGTGGCTGCGGCTACTTGTGCTCAAGACTTAATTAATTTAAAAGGAATTTTAAATGATTCAAAACTTAATAATGATACAATTCTTTACTGTGACAACAAAAGTTCAATATTAATGTCTAAAAGCATCATTGCTATTATATTAATATTGAACTTTTGTTCAATTCTCATGAATTCTAAAAGGGCGAAACACATAGATATAAAATATCATTATTTAAAAGATTTAGTATCTAGAAAAGAATTAGATGTTAAATATATTTCAACTGAAGAAAATTTGGCTGATATGCTAACAAAACCTTTAAGCAAAGAAATTTTTGTTGAATTAAGGAATAAGGTCAACATTTCTTAATTAACGATTTTCATGTTTTCTCATATATAAATAAATAAATATAAACATTTCAAATCGAGGAGGTGTGTTATAAATATTATGTAATAGTTAAGAAGAAGAAGAATATGACATTGTTTAGTTATGACAAATATTATAGTATTCTGTGGTTAGAATGACATTAAGTAGAATGACACTGTCGTCAAAAAAAAAAATGATTGAGAAAAATGTAAAAGGTTGTTAAAATAAAGTGAAGTTATTAATTTGGGAATTAAGTGATTTCATTAAAAATATAAAGATACAAATAAACCCCCCATATTTCCGTAATATTAATAACATAAGGAATGATGAATGCATATCTGAAGAAAATTTTAGCAATGAGAGGGAAATTCATCAGAATGAAATCAGTGTCGAATCTCAAAAAGAAAGACGGTATCCAGAGAGAGAAAGAAGACCAAAAAGATATGATGATATGGAATATTCATTTTTTGCGGAAAATAACCCTTTCGATCCTGTCGTTATTGCAGATGCTCTTTCAAGGTCTGATAAAATACTGTGGGAGCAAGCAATAGAGGAGGAACTGACGGCTTTTGCAGATAATGGGACATGGAAGCTTGTTGATCGTCCTGAAGGAAAAAATGTGGTGAAATGTAAGTGGATTTTCAAGTTGAAGAAATCTGCAGATGGCAAAACACAGCATCATAAAGCTAGACTGGTAGCAAAAGGATTTTCTCAAAAATGGGGAGAAGACTATGAAGAAACATTTGCACCAGTGGTTAGACTTTCAACTATAAGACTATTGTTCGGGCTAGCTGTAGAAAATAATTGGGAGATTTATCACATCGACATCACTACTGCATTTTTAAATGGAAGTTTGCAGGAAGAAATATATATGGAGCAACCTCCTAGATTCAGTGAGGCAAAAAAGGCTAATAAAGTATGTAAACTTGAGAAAGCTATTTATGGTTTGAAACAATCAGCTAGATCTTGGAATGATAAAATTAATGATCTTTTGCTGAGTATTGGTTTCAAGAGATGCTCCTATGATTCCTATGTTTATATAAAGAATCATGAAGGCAAATCAGTTATAATTGCTCTTCATGTAGACGATTTTTATATTTTTTCGGAAGACAAGAGCAAGACTCAAAAGTTGAAAGAAAAAATTGGAAGCAACTTCAAGATGAAGGATCTTGGTGAAATAAAAGAATGCTTGGGAATGAAGATCACGCGAACAAAAACAAATATTTGTCTTGACCAAAAAAAGTACATAGAACAAATCTCGAAGAGATTTGGAATGGAAGACTCAAAACCGATAAGTACTCCACTGGAAGCAAATCTGAAATTGGAAAAGGCTGATGAAAATGATACCCTGTATCCATAACAAGAGTTGATTGGTGCTTTGATGTATCTATCAGTTTGCACTCGCCCTGATATATCATTTGCTACAAGTTTTTTGAGTCAATTTAATAATTGTCACAAAAAGGAGCACTGGAGTGCAGCAAAAAGAGTTTTGAGGTATCTTAAAGGAACTATGGACTACTGCCTATATTTTCAAAAGACGGGAAAATCAATTCAAGGATTTGTCGATGCCGATTGGGGTGGATGTATTGAGGATCGTCGATCGTACACCGGTTCGGTAATGATTTTCGCCAACGCAGCTATTAGTTGGCAGTCCACAAAGCAAAAAAGTGTTGCACTAAGTAGGGGAGAATGTTCCACAATCAGACATGTTCCACAATCAGATAAAGCTTGTAATTTTTAAATTCCCCGCGCGATTTTGATGTTTTTCGTTCGGACAGTAGGGTCACACACGCAGTTTTGGTAAACAAAGTTGGAACGCTATTCTTTTGGATTTGTGCATTTTTCAATAAAATAATCATTTTCCTAGGTAAGTTTTCTCTATCCTTGATTTGATATTATAAGCCTTAATTTTTCTTTTGGAACTAGTTGTACAAAAACAATCTGTTGATCAGATTTTGTGCTATTTTATTGACATTTTATGAGCGAGTTTACTTTTGTAGGTTATCTATGGAGTTCACAGTTGAATTTAATTTTGTATTGCAACTTAAGTTCCCCCTTCAGACAGCATGTCTGTTCCACAATCGGACGCTGTCTGATTGTGACACAATTCGTGTCGTTAGAAAAATTCATTTTTTTGAGAAAATTTCAATTATATTCCAGAAAATATGGCTCGGGGACGTCAGCGAAAAAGCACTAAAGGCCAATTTGATGAACAATCCATGAGAGCTGCTGTTAGAGCAGTCACCGAAGAGAAGATATCTTTAAGACAAGCAGCTGAAAGATATAATTTAAAATTTCAAACGGTTTATGAATATGTGAAAAGACAAAAACAGAATCCCACCAAGGAGATTAAAATGGCTCCGAATTATGCATGTAGAAAGGTTTTTTCTGAAAAACAAGAAAAAGCCCTAGCCGATTACATATTAACTTGCTCAAAAATGTGTTACGGGCAAACGGTCGTTAATATAAGAAAACTGGCTTATGAAATGGCTATCATTAATAACTGTAAAATTCCGGAAAATTGACAAACAAACAAGGAAGCTGGACGCGAATGGTTTCTTGGATTTATGTCCAGACATGCAGAATTAAGTCTTCGTCAGCCGGAAGGATGTAGCCTCTCCAGAGCGACATCATTTAACAAACACAATGTTGGACTTTTTTTCAACAACTTGGAAAATGTGTTCAAGAAGTATGGAAATTTTTGTAGCGGTACAAGAATTTATAATTTAGATGAAACTGCCACTACAACCGTCCAAAAACCGAAAAAGATTGTTGCCCAGAAAGGGATCAAGCAGGTCTCTTCCAGCACGAGCGCCGAACGAGGTTTATTGGTCACCACTTGTTGTGTTATATCAGCATCCGGGAATACAATACCACCAGTCATGGTTTTTCCACGAAAAAAGTTTAATCCTCGAATGACTTATGGGGCACCGTGTGGTACTTTGGGATTGGTTTCCGATTCTGGATGGATGACTCGTGAATGGTTTTCAAGCGTTTTAAGGCACTTCATTGAACATACGTCCAGCACAAAAGCAAACCCTTCCCTCCTAATTTTCGATAATCACGAAAGTGACCTGACCATAGAAGGAATTAATCTAGCAAAGGAAAATGGAGTGATCATTTTGACCTTACCACCGCATACTTTCAACAAGCTGCAACCATTAGATGTCTCGGTGTTTTTTTCGTTCAAATCATTCTACAATAATGCCTTACAAACATGGCTTTTAGAACACCCTGGGATATCCGTTTCTATTCTTGATATCGCTGGCTGTGTTAATTATGCATTTGATAAATCGATGACTCCAGCTGATATAAAATCCGGATCTCGAAAAACTGGGATTTATCCTTTCGATAAATACATATTTACAGATGACGACTTCGCAATTAGTAGTGTAACTGATAGGAATGTGGATCAAAACAATGAAGAAGCCCGACCAATTATAGATCCAAATAATAATAATAATCAACCATCAACATCAAGCTTCATTGAAGAAAATATGTCAGTGTCCTTACTTTCAGCATCAGTAAATTTACACACAACTCCCAAGCGAAATCAAAGCACAGAAAATTTCGTAAGTCCGCAAGAATTCAAAGGATAACCGAAAGCTGAAGAACGAAAAAATCAGAGGAAGAAGAGAGTAAAAGCTAAAAGTATTATAGCCACGGAAACTCCAGAAAAGATCGCGCTGGAAGCTAAACAGATGGAGAGAGAAAGGAAAAAAAGTTTAAAGAAGAAAAATATCGTGAAAAGAAAAGTAGGATTCGATAAAGACTCGACAGACGAAGAAAATGAGAACGCGGCGATGCTTGTAACTGAGGATTCTGATGATGATATTGATTTTGTAGGAGAAATCGATTCACTACCTCTTCTAGACAAGCTTAATAAAGAGCCAGAAGTTGCCGATTTTATTTTGATAGAATTTATAGACAAAAAGAAAAAAAATTATTACATAGCTGAAGTATTATGTAGAAGAGATAAGGAATGTGAGGTGAAATTTCTTAGAAAATCCGTTAAGTATGATAACAGCTTCATTTACCCCGAAATCGAAGACGTCTCTTTGGTATGCTTGGAAAACATTAAGATGGTGTTACCAAAACCATCACACGTGGGAACAACAAAACGGCAACAATCATATTTGAAGTTTGAAGTGAATTTTTCAGCCTTAGAAGTTCGTTAAAAAAAATCATTAAAACTTTTGTCTTATTGTGAAACATGTAGTGTCTGGATGTGGAACATGTATGTTCCACAATTAGACAATTGTCCTTTCATTTTTAAACAGAATTTTTTTGTATTATTTTTAGGTTTATGATTTATGTTCTACCATAGAAACCTATGCTAAACCTTAATTTGTATTATAGTGACAACCACATTTTGGTTTGTTCAATAAATAAGGTCAATATTTACCAAAACCTATTTTTTCACTGACTGTGGAACAATCTCCCCTACTACAGAAGCTGAATATATGGCTTTGTGTGAGGGAGCAAAGGAAGCAGTATATCTCAAGGGATTGTTAACAGAGTTGTATCAAGAGTGTGAAACCATTAATATCTACAATGATAATCAAGGAGCAAACAAGTTAGTTTACAATCCAGTATTCCACAACAGCACGAAGCATATATCTATCAGATATCATTATGTGAGAGAACTTGCCAAGGATAATGAAATTTCTGTTCATTATCTACAGACAGAAGAAATGCCAGCAAATATCTTGACTAAATCCCTATTCAAGCCAAAACATTCATTTTGTGTTCATGAATTAGGATTGAAAATTATGAAATGAAGTTTATTTCCATAATGATATAATAATATTCTGATTCATTTTTGCCATTAGATTAAGTGAGGGTGTTAGAAATACGTTCATTTTCTATTAGTTTCAATGTCAGTTGTTTTTGTATTGAATGTCAAATAAATAAATGTTTTCTCATTAATTCAAACGCTGTTCATCGTAATATATACTTATTAAAAATAGTATATATATCCACTATAATACAATATTGTAAATTCACAGAAGTTCGCATTACCTGCATGCTCCTAGTTCGAAGTTCGAATCAGAGGAGTGCTAAAACGCCCCAGCACCGAGCGAGTGCTGTTCAGTCGAATGCGCTATTAGTCCACAGTATAGGAACTATACAGTAGTAACACTTCGAGGATTTTTTGTCATTTGTCGGACACGCGGATTCCTACTAGCGCAGCTTAGAGAAATTGAACCATATCATAGAAATCGTCGATTTGCACGTGAACCTAACCTTAGTGTCAAGTTATTTACTCATTTTACCTTGTTCTGTTAGCAAGTAAACATTCGTTTGTTAATTTTGAATTTCCAAGATTTCGATTACTTATTGATTTATTCAAAATGGTGAATCAATGCAGCGTGTTCAATTGTCGAAACAACAGTATTAATTCAAAAAACAAGATTTCTATTGATTATATCGATATACCTATTTGTGTGATAAAACAAGATTTCTATTGATATATTTTTAAGGTATATGTATCAACGAAGAATATATTCTCTCTTCTCATAACATGTTTTTCTTCAATTGTTTTCAAAAATTCTCTGACAAGTTGAAATTCCTCCACTCAAGACCCTTCTCTTAAATTTTAGTGAGAAAACTAGGAGTAAACATGAGTGACAAAAACAACTAAGTCAATATTTATGACTGACCTCTAAAAAAGGAAAAGATTGTATTATATCAAATATGTAAAATAGTATGTTGGCAACATTGATATGTCACATGCTATTCTATGAGTATCCAGTCTATGCACATGACAGTTACAGATGTACAAGAACAATGGCCGCTAGTAACGCCATGCTTGCCGTGTAATCTTGTTAGACAAATACACTTGTTAAAACTGATAGTAGAAGTACTTCTTGTTGTACAAATACCTAAACCATATAACCGCTCCCTAATACATGGTGTCAGTTGTGTGTGTTCTTGCATATTTATGTAAATTAACGATTCAACTTGTGAAGCCCACGTGGAAGCAAAGATGGAATCTTTCTACAGACCCCCGGAACAACTTGTTCTTGATGGTAACATTTCCGAGAATTAGAAAAGGTTTCAACAAAAATTCGACGTGTTCTTAGAAGCCACGGATCTAAAAACTAAAGATGAGTCGAAGAAAATTGCCGTTTTCTTGAATTTAATAGGCGATGATGGATTGGAATTACACAATAGTTTCACTTATACCATTGTTTAAGGAGAAGATAGTTAGTTACTTCGGTTCAAATATCATTGGAGGATATTGGGCAATATCGTTAGAGGGCGCCACTCCGGAAGAGGCCCAACATGATGGGTTGCCTATGTGCAATGTTGAAAATTCAGATGAGTATTAATTTTTGGGTATAGTTAACAACAGATGTCTCTAGTGCGTTTCTTGTTCAATCTTTATTCATCTTTCTGTCGTCGAGCAGGCATCGGAAGAAATTCTCTTTGCCGCAATAAATTTTTATTACCCTTGCCGCATGCCGGCTAGCTGCATGAAAAAGGGTAGAGTAGAGCTATTGTTCGAATCGTATTTTTGGTCATAATATTGTTTTAAAAGCTTCGTCGTCCTACCTTCAAACAGAAATTAAAAAAAAATTTGGCACGGGAAAAAAATTAGACATTCTATCTCTGTTGACAGGTAACAAAATATAACTTTCTCGAAATTACTTTTTTTCCCGGGAAAAAAGTGAGTGTAAAGATTACACAGGCAAACAAAATGAAAAAAAAAAATTTGGTGCCAGAAATCTAACATCTGATTTTAGATATTTTTAATGTGCTGATTCCAAAAATGCCACCAGATTTTTTCTATCAGCTCTAGTTTTTGAGATACACGTTACAGGTTAAATGATATATCTTATAAGAGACCTGAATCTCTCAAAGGAATCCGCTGAATTACTTGCATCCAGATTAAAAGAAAAAAATCTACTTTGTCGAGGTACTAATATTACATTTTATCGTAAAAGAGATAAGGATCTGCTGCCTTTTTTCACTCAGGAAAATGACTTGGTATTCTGTAACAATATAAAAGGGCTCTTAGAAAATATGGGTTTGCCTGAATACACTCCAGATGATTGGCGCCTTTTTATTGACAGTTCAAAACGTAGTTTAAAATGTGTTCTTTTACATAACGGTAACAAATATGGCTCAATTCCTATTGGTCATTCTACTACCATGAAGGAAGAATATGAAACAATAGCATTAGTTTTGAGAAATATTAAATACGAAGAACATCAGTGGTCATTTTGTGTTGATTTAAAAATGGTTAACTTCCTCCTTGGACAGCAGAGTGGTTCTACAAAATATCCTTGTTTTTTGTGCCTTTGGGACAGCAGAGCTAAAAATGAGCACTGGGTTAACAAAAATTGGCCTTCAAGAGATGTCATGATTCAAGGAATACAAAACGTGACCAGCGAACCTTTGGTTTCAAGAGAAAAAATCTTACTTCCGCCCATGCATATCAAGCTAGGCCTAATGAAGCAATTTGTGAAGGCCTTAAATCGAAATGGAAATTGTTATGGGTATTTGTCACGTAAATTTCCTGGCATTAGCACGGAAAAACTAAAAACTGGTATATTTGATGGTCCTCAAATAAGGCAACTTGTTAAAGATCCACAATTCACCACATCAATGAACGAGACTGAATCTAACGCTTGGAGTTCATTTGTTCAAGTAGTACAAAATTTTCTTGGAAATCATAAAGCAGAGAATTACGTAGAATTAGTGGAAACTATGCTTTCAAATTTTAATATTCTCAGCTTTGTCATTTGTCGGACACGCGGATTCCTCCTATTGCAGCTCAGAGAAATTGAACCATATCATAGAAATCGTCGATTTGCACGTGAACCTAACCTTAGTGTCAAGTTATTTACTCATTTTACCTTGTTCTGTTAGCAAGTAAACATTCGTTTGTTAATTTTGAATTTCCAAGATATCAATTACTTATTGATTTATTCAAAATGGTGAATCAATGCAGCGTGTTTAATTGTCGAAACAACAGTATTAATTCAAAAAACAAGATTTCTATTGATTATATCGATATACCTATTTGTGTGATAAAACAAGATTTCTATTGATATATTTTTAAGGTATATGTATCAACGAAGAATATATTCTCTCTTCTCATAACATGTTTTTCTTCAATTGTTTTCAAAAATTCTCTGACAAGTTGAAATTCCTCCACTCAAGACCCTTCTCTTAAATTTTAGTGAGAAAACTAGGAGTAAACATGAGTGACAAAAACAACTAAGTCAATATTTATGACTGACCTCTAAAAAAGGAAAAGATTGTATTATATCAAATATGTAAAATAGTATGTTGGCAACATTGATATGTCACATGCTATTCTATGAGTATCCAGTCTATGCACATGACAGTTACAGATGTACAAGAACAATGGCCGCTAGTAATGCCATGCTTGCCGTGTCATCTTGTTAGACAAATACACTTGTTAAAACTGATAGTAGAAGTACTTCTTGTTGTACAAATACCTAAACCATATAACCGCTCCCTAATACATGGTGTCAGTTGTGTGTGTTCTTGCATATTTATGTAAATTAACGATTCAACTTGTGAAGCCCACGTGGAAGCAAAGATGGAATCTTTCTACAGACCCCCGGAACAACTTGTTCTTGATGGTAACATTTCCGAGAATTGGAAAAGGTTTCAACAAAAATTCGACGTGTTCTTAGAAGCCACGGATCTAAAAACTAAAGATGAGTCGAAGAAAATTGCCGTTTTCTTGAATTTAATAGGCGATGATGGATTGGAATTACACAATAGTTTCACTTATACCATTGTTTAAGGAGAAGATAGTTAGTTACTTCGGTTCAAATATCATTGGAGGATATTGGGCAATATCGTTAGAGGGCGCCACTCCGGAAGAGGCCCAACATGATGGGTTGCCTATGTGCAATGTTGAAAATTCAGACGAGTATTAATTTTTGGGTATAGTGAACAACAGATGTCTCTAGTGCGTTTCTTGTTCAATCTTTATTCATCTTTCTGTCGTCGAGCAGGCATCGGAAGAAATTCTCTTGGCCGCAATAAATTTTTATTACCCTTGCCGCATGCCGGCTAGCTGCATGAAAAAGGGTAGAGTAGAGCTATTGTTCGAATCGTATTTTTGGTCATAATATTGTTTTAAAAGCTTCGTCGTCCTACCTTCAAACAGAAATAAAAAAAAAATTTGGCACGGGAAAAAAATTAGACATTCTATCTCTGTTGACAGGTAACAAAATATAACTTTCTCGAAATTACTTTTTTCCCGGGAAAAAAGTGAGTGTAAAGATTACACAGGCCAACAAAATGAAAAAAAAATTTGGTGCCAGAAATCTAACATCTGATTTTAGATGTTTTTAATGTGCTGATTCTAAAAATGCCACCAGATTTTTTCTATCAGCTCTAGTTTTTGAGATACACGTTACAGGTTAAATGATATATCTTATAAGAGACCTGAATCTCTCAAAGGAATCCGCTGAATTACTTGCATCCAGATTAAAAGGAAAAATCTACTTTGTCGAGGTACTAATATTACATTTTATCGTAAAAGAGATAAGGATCTGCTGCCTTTTTTCACTCAGGAAAATGACTTGGTATTCTGTAACAATATAAAAGGGCTCTTAGAAAATATGGGTTTGCCTGAATACACTCCAGATGATTGGCGCCTTTTTATTGACAGTTCAAAACGTAGTTTAAAATGTGTTCTTTTACATAACGGTAACAAATATGGCTCAATTCCTATTGGTCATTCTACTACCATGAAGGAAGAATATGAAACAATAGCATTAGTTTTGAGAAATATTAAATACGAAGAACATCAGTGGTCATTTTGTGTAGATTTAAAAATGGTTGACTTCCTCCTTGGACAGCAGAGTGGTTCTACAAAATATCCTTGTTTTTTGTGCCTTTGGGACAGCAGAGCTAAAAATGAGCACTGGGTTAACAAAAATTGGCCTTCAAGAGATGTCATGATTCAAGGAATACAAAACGTGATCAACGAACCTTTGGTTTCAAGAGAAAAAATCTTACTTCCGCCCATGCATATCAAGCTAGGCCTAATGAAGCAATTTGTGAAGGCCTTAAATCGAAATGGAAATTGTTATGGGTATTTGTCACGTAAATTTCCTGGCATTAGCACGGAAAAACTAAAAACTGGTATATTTGATGGTCCTCAAATAAGGCAACTTGTTAAAGATCCACAATTCACCACATCAATGAACGAGACTGAATCTAACGCTTGGAGTTCACTTGTTCAAGTAGTACAAAATTTTCTTGGAAATCATAAAGCAGAGAATTACGTAGAATTAGTGGAAACTATGCTTTCAAATTTTAATATTCTCAGCTTTGTCATTTGTCGGACACGCGGATTCCTCCTATTGCAGCTCAGAGAAATTGAACCATATCATAGAAATCGTCGATTTGCACGTGAACCTAACCTTAGTGTCAAGTTATTTACTCATTTTACCTTGTTCTGTTAGCAAGTAAACATTCGTTTGTTAATTTTGAATTTCCAAGATATCAATTACTTATTGATTTATTCAAAATGGTGAATCAATGCAGCGTGTTTAATTGTCGAAACAACAGTATTAATTCAAAAAACAAGATTTCTATTGATTATATCGATATACCTATTTGTGTGATAAAACAAGATTTCTATTGATATATTTTTAAGGTATATGTATCAACGAAGAATATATTCTCTCTTCTCATAACATGTTTTTCTTCAATTGTTTTCAAAAATTCTCTGACAAGTTGAAATTCCTCCACTCAAGACCCTTCTCTTAAATTTTAGTGAGAAAACTAGGAGTAAACATGAGTGACAAAAACAACTAAGTCAATATTTATGACTGACCTCTAAAAAAGGAAAAGATTGTATTATATCAAATATGTAAAATAGTATGTTGGCAACATTGATATGTCACATGCTATTCTATGAGTATCCAGTCTATGCACATGACAGTTACAGATGTACAATAACAATGGCCGCTACTAACGCCATGCTTGCCGTGTAATCTTGTTAGACAAATACACTTGTTAAAACTGATAGTAGAAGTACTTCTTGTTGTACAAATACCTAAACCATATAACCGCTCCCTAATACATGGTGTCAGTTGTGTGTGTTCTTGCATATTTATGTAAATTAACGATTCAACTTGTGAAGCCCACGTGGAAGCAACGATGGAATCTTTCTACAGACCCCCGGAACAACTTGTTCTTGATGGTAACATTTCCGAGAATTGGAAAAGGTTTCAATAAAAATTCGACGTGTTCTTAGAAGCCACGGATCTAAAAACTAAAGATGAGTCGAAGAAAATTGCCGTTGTCTTGAATTTAATAGGCGATGATGGATTGGAATTACACAATAGTTTCACTTATACTATTGTTTAAGGAGAAGATAGTTAGTTACTTCGGTTCAAATATCATTGGAGGATATTGGTCAATATCGTTAGAGGGCGCCACTCCGGAAGAGGCCCAACATGATGGGTTGCCTATGTGGAATGTTGAAAATTCAGACGAGTATTAATTTTTGGGTATAGTGAACAACAGATGTCTCTAGTGCGTTTCTTGTTCAATCTTTATTCATCTTTCTGTCGTCGAGCAGGCATCGGAAGAAATTCTCTTGGCCGCAATAAATTTTTATTACCCTTGCCGCATGCCGGCTAGCTGCATGAAAAAGGGTAGAGTAGAGCTATTGTTCGAATCGTATTTTTGGTCATAATATTGTTTTAAAAGCTTCGTCGTCCTACCTTCAAACAGAAATAAAAAAAAAATTTGGCACGGGAAAAAAATTAGACATTCTATCTCTGTTGACAGGTAACAAAATATAACTTTCTCGAAATTACTTTTTTTCCCGGGAAAAAAGAGAGTGTAAAGATTACACAGGCCAACAAAATGAAAAAAAAAAATTTGGTGCCAGAAATCTAACATCTGATTTTAGATGTTTTTAATGTGCTGATTCCAAAAATGCCACCAGATTTTTTCTATTAGCTCTAGTTTTTGAGATACACGTTACAAGTTAAATGATATATCTTATAAGAGACCTGAATCTCTCAGAGGAATCCGCTGAATTACTCGCATCCAGATTAAAAGAAAAAAATCTACTTTGTCGAGGTACTAATATTACATTTTATCGTAAAAGGGATAAGGATCTGCTGCCTTTTTTCACTCAGGAAAATGACTTGGTATTCTGTAACAATATAAAAGGGCTCTTAGAAAATATGGGTTTGCCTGAATACACTCCAGATGATTGGCGCCTTTTTATTGACAGTTCAAAACGTAGTTTAAAATGTGTTCTTTTACATAACGGTAACAAATATGGCTCAATTCCTATTGGTCATTCTACTACCATGAAGGAAGAATATGAAACAATAGCATTAGTTTTGAGAAATATTAAATACGAAGAACATCAGTGGTCATTTTGTGTTGATTTAAAAATGGTTAACTTCCTCCTTGGACAGCAGAGTGGTTCTACAAAATATCCTTGTTTTTTGTGCCTTTGGGACAGCAGAGCTAAAAATGAGCACTGGGTTAACAAAAATTGGCCTTCAAGAGATGTCATGATTCAAGGAATACAAAACGTGACCAGCGAACCTTTGGTTTCAAGAGAAAAAATCTTACTTCCGCCCATGCATATCAAGCTAGGCCTAATGAAGCAATTTGTGAAGGCCTTAAATCGAAATGGAAATTGTTATGGGTATTTGTCACGTAAATTTCCTGGCATTAGCACGGAAAAACTAAAAACTGGTATATTTGATGGTCCTCAAATAAGGCAACTTGTTAAAGATCCACAATTCACCACATCAATGAACGAGACTGAATCTAACGCTTGGAGTTCATTTGTTCAAGTAGTACAAAATTTTCTTGGAAATCATAAAGCAGAGAATTACGTAGAATTAGTGGAAACTATGCTTTCAAATTTGAATATTCTCGGCTTTGTCATTTGTCGGACACGCGGATTCCTCCTATTGCAGCTTAGAGAAATTGAACCATATCATAGAAATCGTCGATTTGCACGTGAACCTAACCTTAGTGTCAAGTTATTTACTCATTTTACCTTGTTCTGTTAGCAAGTAAACATTCGTTTGTTAATTTTGAATTTCCAAGATTTCAATTACTTATTGATTTATTCAAAATGGTGAATCAATGCAACGTGTTTAATTGTCGAAACAACAGTATTAATTCAAAAAACAAGATTTCTATTGATTATATCGATATACCTATTTGTGTGATAAAACAAGATTTCTATTGATATATTTTTAAGGTATATGTATCAACGAAGAATATATTCTCTCTTCTCATAACATGTTTTTCTTCAATTGTTTTCAAAAATTCTCTGACAAGTTGAAATTCCTCCACTCAAGACCCTTCTCTTAAATTTTAGTGAGAAAACTAGGAGTAAACATGAGTGACAAAAACAACTAAGTCAATATTTATGACTGACCTCTAAAAAAGGAAAAGATTGTATTATATCAAATATGTAAAATAGTATGTTGGCAACATTGATATGTCACATGCTATTCTATGAGTATCCAGTCTATGCACATGACAGTTACAGATGTACAAGAACAATGGCCGCTAGTAATGCCATGCTTGCCGTGTCATCTTGTTAGACAAATACACTTGTTAAAACTGATAGTAGAAGTACTTCTTGTTGTACAAATACCTAAACCATATAACCGCTCCCTAATACATGGTGTCAGTTGTGTGTGTTCTTGCATATTTATGTAAATTAACGATTCAACTTGTGAAGCCCACGTGGAAGCAAAGATGGAATCTTTCTACAGACCCCCGGAACAACTTGTTCTTGATGGTAACATTTCCGAGAATTGGAAAAGGTTTCAACAAAAATTCGACGTGTTCTTAGAAGCCACGGATCTAAAAACTAAAGATGAGTCGAAGAAAATTGCCGTTTTCTTGAATTTAATAGGCGATGATGGATTGGAATTACACAATAGTTTCACTTATACCATTGTTTAAGGAGAAGATAGTTAGTTACTTCGGTTCAAATATCATTGGAGGATATTGGGCAATATCGTTAGAGGGCGCCACTCCGGAAGAGGCCCAACATGATGGGTTGCCTATGTGCAATGTTGAAAATTCAGACGAGTATTAATTTTTGGGTATAGTGAACAACAGATGTCTCTAGTGCGTTTCTTGTTCAATCTTTATTCATCTTTCTGTCGTCGAGCAGGCATCGGAAGAAATTCTCTTGGCCGCAATAAATTTTTATTACCCTTGCCGCATGCCGGCTAGCTGCATGAAAAAGGGTAGAGTAGAGCTATTGTTCGAATCGTATTTTTGGTCATAATATTGTTTTAAAAGCTTCGTCGTCCTACCTTCAAACAGAAATAAAAAAAAAATTTGGCACGGGAAAAAAATTAGACATTCTATCTCTGTTGACAGGTAACAAAATATAACTTTCTCGAAATTACTTTTTTCCCGGGAAAAAAGTGAGTGTAAAGATTACACAGGCCAACAAAATGAAAAAAAAATTTGGTGCCAGAAATCTAACATCTGATTTTAGATGTTTTTAATGTGCTGATTCTAAAAATGCCACCAGATTTTTTCTATCAGCTCTAGTTTTTGAGATACACGTTACAGGTTAAATGATATATCTTATAAGAGACCTGAATCTCTCAAAGGAATCCGCTGAATTACTTGCATCCAGATTAAAAGGAAAAATCTACTTTGTCGAGGTACTAATATTACATTTTATCGTAAAAGAGATAAGGATCTGCTGCCTTTTTTCACTCAGGAAAATGACTTGGTATTCTGTAACAATATAAAAGGGCTCTTAGAAAATATGGGTTTGCCTGAATACACTCCAGATGATTGGCGCCTTTTTATTGACAGTTCAAAACGTAGTTTAAAATGTGTTCTTTTACATAACGGTAACAAATATGGCTCAATTCCTATTGGTCATTCTACTACCATGAAGGAAGAATATGAAACAATAGCATTAGTTTTGAGAAATATTAAATACGAAGAACATCAGTGGTCATTTTGTGTAGATTTAAAAATGGTTGACTTCCTCCTTGGACAGCAGAGTGGTTCTACAAAATATCCTTGTTTTTTGTGCCTTTGGGACAGCAGAGCTAAAAATGAGCACTGGGTTAACAAAAATTGGCCTTCAAGAGATGTCATGATTCAAGGAATACAAAACGTGATCAACGAACCTTTGGTTTCAAGAGAAAAAATCTTACTTCCGCCCATGCATATCAAGCTAGGCCTAATGAAGCAATTTGTGAAGGCCTTAAATCGAAATGGAAATTGTTATGGGTATTTTTCACGTAAATTTCCTGGCATTAGCACGGAAAAACTAAAAACTGGTATATTTGATGGTCCTCAAATAAGGCAACTTGTTAAAGATCCACAATTCACCACATCAATGAACGAGACTGAATCTAACGCTTGGAGTTCACTTGTTCAAGTAGTACAAAATTTTCTTGGAAATCATAAAGCAGAGAATTACGTAGAATTAGTGGAAACTATGCTTTCAAATTTTAATATTCTCAGCTTTGTCATTTGTCGGACACGCGGATTCCTCCTATTGCAGCTCAGAGAAATTGAACCATATCATAGAAATCGTCGATTTGCACGTGAACCTAACCTTAGTGTCAAGTTATTTACTCATTTTACCTTGTTCTGTTAGCAAGTAAACATTCGTTTGTTAATTTTGAATTTCCAAGATATCAATTACTTATTGATTTATTCAAAATGGTGAATCAATGCAGCGTGTTTAATTGTCGAAACAACAGTATTAATTCAAAAAACAAGATTTCTATTGATTATATCGATATACCTATTTGTGTGATAAAACAAGATTTCTATTGATATATTTTTAAGGTATATGTATCAACGAAGAATATATTCTCTCTTCTCATAACATGTTTTTCTTCAATTGTTTTCAAAAATTCTCTGACAAGTTGAAATTCCTCCACTCAAGACCCTTCTCTTAAATTTTAGTGAGAAAACTAGGAGTAAACATGAGTGACAAAAACAACTAAGTCAATATTTATGACTGACCTCTAAAAAAGGAAAAGATTGTATTATATCAAATATGTAAAATAGTATGTTGGCAACATTGATATGTCACATGCTATTCTATGAGTATCCAGTCTATGCACATGACAGTTACAGATGTACAATAACAATGGCCGCTACTAACGCCATGCTTGCCGTGTAATCTTGTTAGACAAATACACTTGTTAAAACTGATAGTAGAAGTACTTCTTGTTGTACAAATACCTAAACCATATAACCGCTCCCTAATACATGGTGTCAGTTGTGTGTGTTCTTGCATATTTATGTAAATTAACGATTCAACTTGTGAAGCCCACGTGGAAGCAACGATGGAATCTTTCTACAGACCCCCGGAACAACTTGTTCTTGATGGTAACATTTCCGAGAATTGGAAAAGGTTTCAATAAAAATTCGACGTGTTCTTAGAAGCCACGGATCTAAAAACTAAAGATGAGTCGAAGAAAATTGCCGTTGTCTTGAATTTAATAGGCGATGATGGATTGGAATTACACAATAGTTTCACTTATACTATTGTTTAAGGAGAAGATAGTTAGTTACTTCGGTTCAAATATCATTGGAGGATATTGGTCAATATCGTTAGAGGGCGCCACTCCGGAAGAGGCCCAACATGATGGGTTGCCTATGTGGAATGTTGAAAATTCAGACGAGTATTAATTTTTGGGTATAGTGAACAACAGATGTCTCTAGTGCGTTTCTTGTTCAATCTTTATTCATCTTTCTGTCGTCGAGCAGGCATCGGAAGAAATTCTCTTGGCCGCAATAAATTTTTATTACCCTTGCCGCATGCCGGCTAGCTGCATGAAAAAGGGTAGAGTAGAGCTATTGTTCGAATCGTATTTTTGGTCATAATATTGTTTTAAAAGCTTCGTCGTCCTACCTTCAAACAGAAATAAAAAAAAAATTTGGCACGGGAAAAAAATTAGACATTCTATCTCTGTTGACAGGTAACAAAATATAACTTTCTCGAAATTACTTTTTTTCCCGGGAAAAAAGAGAGTGTAAAGATTACACAGGCCAACAAAATGAAAAAAAAAAATTTGGTGCCAGAAATCTAACATCTGATTTTAGATGTTTTTAATGTGCTGATTCCAAAAATGCCACCAGATTTTTTCTATTAGCTCTAGTTTTTGAGATACACGTTACAAGTTAAATGATATATCTTATAAGAGACCTGAATCTCTCAGAGGAATCCGCTGAATTACTCGCATCCAGATTAAAAGAAAAAAATCTACTTTGTCGAGGTACTAATATTACATTTTATCGTAAAAGGGATAAGGATCTGCTGCCTTTTTTCACTCAGGAAAATGACTTGGTATTCTGTAACAATATAAAAGGGCTCTTAGAAAATATGGGTTTGCCTGAATACACTCCAGATGATTGGCGCCTTTTTATTGACAGTTCAAAACGTAGTTTAAAATGTGTTCTTTTACATAACGGTAACAAATATGGCTCAATTCCTATTGGTCATTCTACTACCATGAAGGAAGAATATGAAATAATAGCATTAGTTTTGAGAAATATTAAATACGAAGAACATCAGTGGTCATTTTGTGTTGATTTAAAAATGGTTAACTTCCTCCTTGGACAGCAGAGTGGTTCTACAAAATATCCTTGTTTTTTGTGCCTTTGGGACAGCAGAGCTAAAAATGAGCACTGGGTTAACAAAAATTGGCCTTCAAGAGATGTCATGATTCAAGGAATACAAAACGTGATCAATGAACCTTTGGTTTCAAGAGAAAAAATCTTACTTCCGCCCATGCATATCGAGCTAGGCCTAATGAAGCAATTTGTGAAGGCCTTAAATCGAAATGGAAATTGTTATGGGTATTTGTCACGTAAATTTCCTGGCATTAGCACGGAAAAACTAAAAACTGGTATATTTGATGGTCCAAATAAGGCAACTTGTTAAAGATCCACAATTCACCACATCAATGAACGAGACTGAATCTAACGCTTGGAGTTCATTTGTTCAAGTAGTACAAAATTTTCTTGGAAATCATAAAGCAGAGAATTACGTAGAATTAGTGGAAACTATGCTTTCAAATTTTAATATTCTCGGCTGTAACATGAGTATAAAAGTTCACTACCTCCACAGCCACCTAGATCGTTTTCCAGAAAACTTAGGTGATTGTAGTGAAGAACAGGGGGAAAGATTCCACCAGGATATTAAAACTATGGAAGATCGTTATCAAGGACGATGGGACAGCCACATGATGGCGGACTACTGCTGGAGCCTTCAGCGAGACTGTCCTTGTACACTCCATTCTAGAAAATCGTATAAAAGAAAATTTTTATGTGATTAGTGACTAATGTAATTATGTAAATTAAGTTTTTGCAATGAATACTTAAATCCATGTGTCTTTGTTTTTTTTAACTGTCAATAGTAATATTATATATTATAACAGTTATAACGTAAATTATATACACAATTTTTTAAAAAATTTCAAAAACTAGATCTGATAGACAAAATCTGAGAACTTTTTTACATTCTGTATCCAAAAATTACTCAGGAACAGTTAAAAAATCGCAGGCACCAAAATGTGTGTTGGCCTGTGTTATACAGGGTCTTTCACGAGGAACCTCACCCATATTTATACGGGAAACTACTGAACGTATTTTCATGAAATTCAGCACTTATAAGTATTTCACGATGCTGATGAAATCTAAAATATTTTCAAGGCATGAGCACCTCCGGTTTTTCCGGAAATGACGTCAACTTCCGTTTTTCAAATTAGAACACCATTTTTTTATTGCAGAAATAGATTCCTTAGAAAATTTCAAGTTATTTTGTTGGGTTATTACCCAACATAATAATCCATCAAAACCCGCATGCTTTTCAAGGTTTTTCACTGGATGAGCATACTTCTTCATCTGCTCAAAGCATAAACAACGTTATGGATTGCTTATTCACTTCCACCTCTTCCACTATGAATCCGGATCAAGAACCGGAAACAAGTAACAAACACAAATGGCAGACAGCAAAGAAACGTGAGTGATCACCCACACAAACACCCGGTCCACCTCCAACACCAACACCAAACAGATTCTCACCGCTACAATCGCTACAAACAACATCTCCCAGTGACAATAATGGAGATAAGGACAAAAGAGAAAACAAGGCACCAACTCCACCGCCAATATTTGTCTACGATGTTGCTGATTACAAAGCAATGATCACCACCTTTGCAAATATAATTGATAAAGATTCATTTCATACTAGGGTACTGACTAACGACAAAATCAAAATCAGCACACACTCGTTGGATTCCTACAGAAAACTCTTATTTGAGGAATGAGCATATTATCCATCACACCTACCAAATAAGAAAAGAGAGGGCCTACAGAGTGGTCATCAGAAATCTGCATCACTCAGTGCCAATAAATGAAATCAAAGAAGAACTCTTACAAGCTGGACACAAAGTGAAGAATATTTTAAATGTTCAACATAGGGTGACAAAAGAACCACTCTCTATGTTCTTCGTCGACCTCGAACCCCATCAAAACAATAAAACCATATATGATCTTCGATACATATACAGAACAAAGGTCACTATAGAACCACCCAGAAAAAAACGAGGCATTGTACAGTGTATGAGGTGCCAGGAATATGGCCACTCGAAAACATATTGCTATAAACCCTACAATTGCGTTAAGTGCGGCGACCAACACGATTCGAAAACTTGCCAAAAAACCAAGAACACTCCTGCAAAATGTGCCCTGTGCAATGGGGATCATCCAGCCAACTATAAAGGATGCCAAGTGTACAAAGATCTCATGCAAAGAAATCCAAGAAATAACAACCGTGCCCCAAATAGCCGTCCAAATATATCATCCACTAACATTGCGACAACAACAATACCTCTGCAACCAAACAACCAATCTCCACGAACCTACTCTCAAGTGACAAAAAATGTGAATCAAGAGTTACCCCTATCCCAACTTAATCATCAACTATCGAGTTTCCTTGAAGAATTCAAAAATATGTTTTCACAGCTACTAAACCAGAACAGCATGATCCTGAATCTGCTCACCACCGTAATGAACAAACTTCCATAATCCCGAACAGGGCTAATGAGATTCTCAGAATTGCGATTTGGAATGCCAACGGATTAGCAAACCACAAACAAGAAATAATAACTTTCCTAGATCTCAATAAGGTTGACGTCCTACTGATCTCTGAAACTCACTTTACCAGCCGAACAGTATTTTCGATTCCATACTATTCAGTCTACCACACTATACATCCAGATGGAACAGCTCATGGAGGCTCAGCTGTTATTATCTAAAATTCTATATGTCATTATGAACAAGAAAAATTTCAAACAGATCCCATTCAAGCAACAACGGTATCAATAAGAACCAGTACTGGCCACATCAACATAGCCATCAGTGTACTGCCCACCACGACATATCATATCGACAGACACATACAAAGAGTTCTTCGCCACTCTTGGGCATAGATTTATTGTAGGTGGCGATTGGAATGCCAAGCATACTCACTGGGGATCTAGACTAACCACTACAAAAGGTCGTAACTTGCTTCGGGCACTAAACGACAAAGGCTACAAACATCTTTCGAATGGGGAGCCTACGTACTGGCCAACGGACCCAAGAAGATTACCAGATCTGCTAGATTTCTTTGTAGTTAATGGCATCGCTAGACAAAATTGCCTTCTGGAGACCTGCTATGACTTGGATTCTGACCATTCACCTGTTGTTCTCAATTTAAACAGTCAGCCTATAAAAACAAATTCCCCACCCAAATTGGTTACGAAGTTCACTAGATGGAATAACTTCAAAGACTATATCACAGAAAAACTGGATAATAACCTCTCGATGAAAGAACCCATAGAGATTGATATAGCCGTACAGCACTTTACAGAAACCGTACAACAAGCAGCATGGCAAGCTACCCCCTGGATCGAAAGAGAAATCTCCAATGATAGCAGTACTCCTCTACACATACGGCAATTAATATCTGAAAAAAGAAAAGCAAGAGGCGTATGTCAGCGGTCACGCAATATTACTGATCTCCATCACTACAGAAGAATCTCCAAGGATTTCATGGTTCGGGATTTGTTGGATTGTTTTCGAAAACACTACAGAGCTCTCAAGACATTAGGAGAGTCCGTTGAGTAGTGGAGACGATTATAATTGCAATTCTGCTGGAAAAATTCAATCATTTTCTACTGGAAAAATGGGAAGAATTCAGCAGCGAATATTCGAATCCTACAATAGATCATATGATATCGTTTCATCAACGACGGGCACATTTGTACATTTCAAGTTCAATGTTGACTGTAATTTAATGACAAAATTACTTACAGCAAAAAATTTTAGCAAAAAATAACTAAGATGTTAATCATGGGCGCATTTTATTCGGTCGATGAATTTTTAAGGTCAAACTGGACAATATGAGGGCTGATCTCTTTTGCTGTCTGTGATGTTTTTTCATAGTCGTTGTCTGGTCTATTTGTGTCTTCTTCAATGTGTTTGATAAATTTTAAACAAACAATGTTATATTTTTCTTGTATCCACCTATTTTATGACTTAGTCATGTAAATTTTTTGATGACGTTAAATAAACAATATAAGTTGTATCAACCTCGTTCACTATTGATCGATAACCAAGTTCATAACCAAGATCAGTTGAACGCTGATACATGGTCGGTTCAAAGCTTGATCCTTCATTTTGTTGACATTATTGGTATATTTACTCATAAGTTATTCATATTTATATATTATATAAAGAATTAACTGATGATGAAGATTTTTTTGGAGCTAATTGATAACATACAAAATCCTAGATTGAGGCAAACGTATAGAGAAGGCTCAAATCATTTTACAAAGTGGATTTTAAATTCCGATTTCGGTTATCAAAACAAGCTGTACAAATTGTGATTGATGAGATTAGAGAAGACATTATTTCTAAGACAGATAGGTAAGTATCTTAACCCTAGAATACCGGAAGGATTACATGCTTCAACTTCAAGGAAGTCTTATAGAACCTTGGTTGAAAGCACGCAAAAATGTTTCGACTTTGAGACGCTCGATCGATGTGAGAATATCACAACAATGTTGGGAGAAACTGATTGCGACAAGGCAAGGTTTTTACGTTATTGCAAAGTCCTGTTTGGCCTTATGCAGAAACCTATAGAAATAGGAATCCACGTAGACAACAAGCGTACTCAAAATACTGTAAATGTGGACCCCAGACACTTCCGTCATTTTGGGACATAATTTTTTTTGCCGTTCATTAATATGGGTTTTCACAAAATGTATTGGATGTGAAATTTTTGCTGATCTCGTAATTAATTGAGCCTTAGTAAGTCAAATTCTAGGAGAATTGGCAAAATTTAAGAGGTGCCTGGGTCATTTGGGGGGGGGGGGGACGTTCTCCCAGTTCCCCCTCCCTGGATCCGCGCCTGATCTCAGCTCGTTATGAAGCGGTAAAAAGTAGGGATGGGAATACCGGTTACTCACCAGTCGCGTTACATTCGCGACCGCTCCAGAAAAATACCGCTCCTAAATACCGCGATTTTGTAACTGTGGTTACAGGTAACAAAACCGTAGGCGATTGCAACTAAGTTGAGTACCAGCGACAGAGGAACGAAGGAAACGAGACCGTTGGGATACCTAGACTATTTGTCGACTGTCCTGTTGAATGATAATTCATTGTTCATTGAGTTCTACGTTATTCTAGATTCTAGAAGAACGTTTGCAAGCATAACAAAATCATAGAACCATAAATTTTTTTGGTGACTCAGAATAACAACAAAGGTTAGAATCTTCGAAGGGCAACTCATTAAAAACAGATGGTGTAAACTCCAATGGAAATATACCATCCTCGGGTAATCCAGGTATTACGTGAAAGAAGTCTATGTGTTGCTGAAGACGTGGTATTCAGCGTGAAACCTTAATGAGGTATCCATATTTACCAAACCTCGTTCAAATATCCCAAACCGTTTCGATGTTATTATTCGAAGTCCGGTGCCGGTACGCCGTAACTATCGTTACTTTGGAACCGGTTACTTTACGTTTGTGGAACGCGCGACTATGTTACTCAAAAATACCGTTCCAAAATCGCGGTATTGAAATACCGTCCCATCCCTAGTAAAAAGAGCTGCATTATGTATCAACTGCTTGCGTGAAGGCCATCTTGCAACAAACTGTCCCGGTGGTAGATGGCGGACGTGTTGTAGAAAGCGTCACACACTTCTGCATTTTCCTCTGCAGGGAATTAATAAAATGGAGCCACTTTCGAATGAAGTCGAGTCAACCGCCAAGTGTGAATTTGCATGCTTTTGTTGTATTTGAAACTTTAGTAGCGAGCGCAATCGTCGATATATCGAATCCAATCGGCCAGCCCAAGACATGTCGCATTTTCCTTGATGCTGGTTCCCAACATAGACATAGAATCATATGGACTCGGCGTTAGAGAAAGACCATTGATATCGGTGTATTGTGACAACGTCTCTTCTAACAATGTTTTGCCATTAACTCTCTAGTTAATGCCAAAACATTGATTTCGTGAATTGATTGTGTGTGTTTTCTTGTGGAGATTACGGATTCCTTAACGATTCATTTAATTTTTCTGCTTATTTTAGTACTAATAAACAATTTTAAGTATGTCTGCAGTATGTGTGCAGCTTTTGTGTTGTTTGTAAGAAGAAGAACAATTTTACCGTGTAATGTCATATTTCTATGATCATATTTTTAACCTGATTGTGAGCTCGATGTAGAGCATCATTATTGAAAGCAGACCTCTTGGTGTAAGTACATATATTGTTATTCGTTATCAGTTATACTTGTGTTCAATATTAGTTTCATTGATTATATTACATAGATAAAACAGTTCCGCTGTGTTATTCTTAACCCATCAGTTATATTGTTCGATCCAAACAGGGATAATTTTATTTTCAATACTTCTGATCTAGTAGCAACAGGGAAATCCAATTTTGAAGATGCAGTTAAAATAGCAATCCTATTAAATATCATGGGTCCAGAAGCTATCTCAATATACAACACCTTTAAGCTGCCCGAAGCAGAATCCAGAAGTTATGAAGCAGTTGTAAAGGCATTCGAGGAATATTGTATCCCCAGGAGAAATAGGATATATGAAAGGGTTGTCTTCAATAGCAGATGCCAAAAGGACGAAGAACCTTTCGAACAGTTTTTCAGTGATCTGAAGAAGCTAATATCAAGCTGTGAGTATGGCGATCAAGAAGATTCTATTTTAACAGATAAAGTAGTATTAGGAATTGCAGACAATAAAGTGCAAGAAGCTTTATAAAACATAAACGATCTCAAACTGAATAATAGAGATATGTAGGAGTGCAGAAGTCACGAAAAGGCAAGTAAAATCAGTAAGAGAGAGAGAGAGAGAGAAGTTGCTATGGATTTCATAAGAAAGAATAGAGAGGAGCATAAGACACAAAGTCAGAAGAAAGTCTGTGGGAAATGTGGTAGCATACATGAATATGGAAGATGTCCAGCATATGGTGAACAATGCAATAAGTGCAAGAAGATGAACCATTTTGCAAAGGCTTGCGAAATCAGGACAGTCAAGCAAGTAGAAATAGAAGAAGAAGGGGAGATGTTCGTTGGACCAGTAGTAAAAGTGCATTCACTAAATAAGGAAACATGGACAGAATTATTGGAAGTCAACGATAGAAAAATAGAATTTAAATTGGATACAGGTGCAGAGGTGAATATTCTTCCAATATCAGAATTGAAGAATTTTGCACATAATAAAATGAAGAAAACTAACATGATGTTGGAAGCATTTGGGGGCGAAAAAATCAAACCATTAGGCCAAGTTAATTTAAATATCAAGATCAGAGAGAAACAATATACTATAGATTTTGTTGTTGTAAATGGATTGGTGAAACCCATTTTAGGTTTAAAAGCATGTAAACGTTTAGGATTGATATCAAGAATAGATTCAGGGTCAGATGTTGAACAGTTCCAGTCAGATACAGACAGTTAGTCAAGCGTAGAAGTCGTAGAGGCAACGTTGTCTAAACCTCCCACCTGAGCTCATTCGTCACGTATACGGCCATATTGATAGCTCACCAGTTGGTGGTTCGCCAGCGTGCAGTATGGTTATATGACAGAAGAAATTATAAAAACGTGCACCAAAAGTAAATAATTAGAGGTCAGTATATTTTGATCACCTATCTTTTGGCTCATTATTACAACAATTATAACTCATAGCTCTTGTAATATGAATTCTGCTTGCTCTTTCTAACGTTTTCAATTTGCTGCATTGTTACTATTTTCGAGGATATATCAAAAAAAGTGACTTGAGTTGGGGTGATCTACAGCTGATCAATGGCCTGTGTTCAACAGCTAGCCATGGTTAACTGTGGACCACTGAAATTTTTTCGAATTTTCTAGAATTTCATTTATTTCAGATGGTCCGACCCAAGGCACCTGGAAGAAAAATAGGTGCGCATACAGCAACTTCGATGAGCAAGGCTCTTAAACTGATAAATAATGGAATGAGCATAAGGAAGGCCAGTAAAGAACGCCAGCTCAAATATTCAACTGTCCGACTATATTCTTCTCGAATGAAAGAGAACGCGACAGAAATCGTACGATTAGTTCCAAATTACGAAGTTCAGAGTTTTTACTATTGAAGAAGAGCAAAAGCTATTGAAATACGTCGAATATTGTGCCCAATTGCTTTATGGGCTGACAGCAAAAGACTGTCGCCGGGTGGCATATCAAATGGCCAAGGTCAATAATAAAAAAATGCCACAACCATGGACTGAAATGGCGGGAAAAGAATGGCTACGTTCCTTCAGGCGAAGGCACCCCAAGATTCCACTAAAAAAGCCGGAGGCCTGCAGCTTAGCCCGAGCCACAGCATTCAATAAGAATAATATTAATGCCTTCTTCGAAAATTTGAAGTCCACTATGGAGAGGCACCCAAGTTTCGCGAATGGAACTAGATTGTACAACTTTGATGAGACCTCCACTACGACAGTGCATAAACCCTCTAAAGTTTTGGCGAGGAAAGGCACTAGCGTGTCTAAAGTAACAAGTGGCGAAAGAGGTACTTTGGTAACAATCTGCTTAATAATCTGCGCTACAGGACAGGCATTACCACCAGTGATGGTATTTCCGAGAAAAAAATTCAAGCCACATATGCTGAACGGCGCACCGAATGGAACTCTGGGATTGGCTGCATCATCTGGATGGATGCATGCAGATCTATTTGTAGAAGTAATGCAACATTTTATTAAGTGTATTTCGGCATCCAAAGATAATCCTGCACTGCTGATAAGAGACAATCATGAATCCCATCTGTCAGTCGAAGCTCTTGATCTCGCCAAAGCGTCGGGAGTAACAGTTTTAACTCTTCATCCACACACCACTGCTAAAGTTCAACCTCTAGATGTTGGAATAAATGGCCCATTCAAATGTGTTTACAACGCAGGAGTGGATTCATGGTTACTAAGAAATCCAGGGCAACCTATTCACCATCTATAATATTGCTGAGTGTGTTGGATCTGCCTTCATGAAGGCCATGACGCCATTAAATATAACAAAGGCTTTCAAAAAATGTGGAATATTTCCTTATGATAAGAACATTTTTACTGAAGAGGACTTTATGCCTAGTTCTGTAACCGATAGACCAGCTGTTGAGAACGAACAAGAGAAGAATGATAGCACGAATGTGGCCTCAGTTCGAAGTAAAGGAACCACATCGATGCTTTAACATTTACCAGGGCCATCTGCTCAAGATGAAGAAGATAATCATCTCGTTGAAGATGATACTCCGCCTCGGACTCCGCCCAGGGAACAGTTTGCGAAGTCCCCACATTTGATTGAACCTAGTTCAGACTTGAAGATAAACGACTGGCCATTCCAGTCAATTATTCAATTGGAGATTTCGTGTAGAAATCCTGCAGGACAAGGAAGGAGTGAGTCACGTGCTAACAACCACCCAGGATGAATATAACGAACTCAGTCAGAAAGATAAGTTAGCATTCGATCGATCAGACTCAAAAGCCAAAGGTACAATAGTTCAATGTATGTCTGATCAACACTTGGAATACATCAAGGATGCCAAAACTGCTCTTGAGATGTAACAATCTTTGAAGAACATATTTGAAAAGAAAAGTCCACT
Organism: Harmonia axyridis; assembly: GCF_914767665.1. NCBI lineage: Eukaryota > Metazoa > Arthropoda > Insecta > Coleoptera > Coccinellidae > Harmonia > Harmonia axyridis. The sequence goes on along the minus strand of NC_059502.1, from coordinate 51,670,875 downwards.
AGCAAAGTTGAACATTATGAAAAGACTTCTGAAAATGAAATGTACAGTTGATGAACTGCAGGAACATTTCATGAATGTTGAAAGTTTGCTGAGAGAACTTGAAGGAGCGGGTGCAAATCTAGATGAAAGTGATAAGGTCTGTTATTTATTGTTAACAATGCCCGAAAAATATGACACAGTCATAACAGCCATAGAAACTGTTAACACAGGCATAACGTTGGAATTTGTGAAAAGTAGACTTTTGGATGCAGGACAGAAACTCAAAGATTTGCAGGGACCCACTGAAAGGAACACAGTATTTTTAACAAAGAAGAATCAAAAAGACTACAAATGTTATGGTTGTGGAGGAGATCATTTCTGAGAGATTGTCCGGAGAAGAACAAAAATGAGGTATCAAGTTTAAGTAGAGGTAGAACAAATTACACACAGAGAAAAGGAGGTAAATTCAACAGAAATGTCAATAGACGAGCTTACACAAGTGAGGAAAACACAGATGAGAAAGAAATAGTCTTCATTTCAGAAATTCTCAATTCAGGAGAGGTGAATATAACATATTCTGATATGAAAATAAATTTTGTTTTAGATAATGGAGCCACTGACCATCTTGTCACTGAAAAAGTAGAAGAATTGATGACAGATGTAAGAAATCTAGACAATGAAGTGAAAATCAGGGTTGCAAATGGAAATTTTTTGACTGCGAAGAAAATGGGTACACTAAGAGTTATATATAAAAACAGGAACATACGATTTGATGCTCTTATTGTACAAATTTTGACAAATAATTTGTTGTCTGTGAAAAGGTTAAATGAAAGAGGGCAAAAAGTGATTTTTGATAAAAACAAAACTTTCATAGAAAGTATGGATGGTACAATAATAAATTGCAAGTCTATGGGCAAATTATACATAGCATCATTCGAATTACAAGAAGAAGTATGTAACCTAGTAGCAACAGGAGATATATGGCATAGAAGGTTGGGACATATTTCGGAATGTTATATGAAGAAGATGAATTTGCCAACTCCAAAAACCACATGCAGTCCATGTAGAGAAGCCAAAGGAACAAGGGGACCTTTTGAGAGTAAACAACTACCGAGATCCAAATCTGTTGGGGAACTTTTGCATTCAGATATTGGAGGGCCAATACGAACCCCTACATTGAATGACGAAAGGTATTCTTCTTCTTCTTTAAGTGCCGTCTCCTCAACGGAGGTTGGCGACCATCAACTGGAATTCCTCTCTGTCTCGTGCCAGAAAGGTATTATCAAACTATAATTGATGATCATTCACATTTTGTTACAGTATACCTGTTGAGGAACAAAAGCGAAGCACCTTTCAATCTAATGCAGTACATCAGAGAAATGAAAGCCAAAGGATTTGTGTGTTCGAGAATAAGAATGGATCAAGGAGGTGAATATACAAGTACCGAACTGAAAAATTTTTGTAAACAAAAAGGAATTAAAACCGAGCATACACTGGCCTACACACCACAACAGAACGGAGTTAGTAAGAGAGCCAATCGGACATTATTAGACAAGGTAATAGCTATGTTTACAGAAACAAACCTACCTAGAAGTTTATGGGGTGAAGCTATTCAATGTGCCGCATACCAGTTGAACAGATCACCAACAGCTGCTTTGCAAGGAAAGATACCAGTCAGTATTTTCTATTCCAAGACTGACTTGAGCAAGCTAAGAGTATTTGGGAGTAAAGTTTGGGTTGTGAAAATACCAAATTCAGGAGACAAACTCGAAATCGAAAGCAGGGCAACACCAATGAGAATGGTGGTATATATCTTTATGAAGAAACCGGACTGGCCAAATTGAGAAAAAATCCAATGAAAAACATAAGAAGAACAATTCAAGTCAAGCATTCTATTATGAAAGTGAGATATCAACAAGATGATGCTCAAGAAAGCACTATTTCTTCCCAACAAGGCGATGATATTTCCGCAGAAAATGAAGAAAATAACTTAGAGGTTGAGAATGGTGCGGAAAAAAGAAAAGAGGATGGATTGAATAGAGAATATTTGAAAGAGCGTTTAAAAAGGGCACAAATGATCAAGACTATCCTTGAGGCGAAGGCAAATAGAAGGTTTAAAAACTAGAAAATTCAGTCAAAATTATTTGATCACGAAAGAAGAAAATTGGTGTCGTCATAGGCACCATTCATTTCGCTACAAATTACCCAATCGAGCAATTGAACCGAAACTGAATGGAATGGATGAATAAATACTCTTTTTTTTAGAATAATACCCAGTGTACGAGGAATAAAACCTTCGATTTCACTTGAAAAAAAAAAGAATATAATATGGCTATGTTTGTACAAATTGTAATTTTATTATGTTGTAGTTATGTAATTATTTTATATGTATTGTGATATGAAGTATTATTGTAGTTATTGAAGTTTTGTCGCAAATATTGAATTTCACTTATCAATTTTGACATAAAATACGATATTCCTTGTGTTTCAACAACAATAATCAATAATCAATATTTAATCATTTGTTTGGAAAAAAATTCCGTAATTTTATTATGTTGTAGTTATGTAATTATTTTATATGTATTGTAATATGATGTATTATTGTAATAAAAAAAAAATAAAAAAAAATAATATTATTTCTTTCCATCGTTTATTCTTTATTTTTGCCTGATTTATTTTGATATATGAAACTTATTAAAGTAGGTACAGCTTCTTTATGAATTATTTTAATAATCGTTGGCGTCTTCTATATATTCCTTACTCTTTCTTTAATATTTAATTTTTTCAACTTAAGTGTTCGAGGAACTAGGGACAAGATACCTTTCGTAATTGATTCTGAAAACCTAAATAAAAAAAAAAACTATATCCAGAATACCAGAATTAGAATCAATCAATTGGATTTGTGACTATCAATATTTTTTGTGTTTTTTTTTAACTTTTTTGATTAGTTTTTCGATAAATATCGAACAATTGAAAATATGCTCTCATTGTCTTATATTACAAAATTATATAAATCTAAAAAATTGAATTGATTCGAAATTCAAAGAAACGTAAAAATTATCTTCGAAAAAAGTCATCAAAAAAACCATTCTGTAATGTGAAATGAATATCTATGAATCTGAAATATTCGGCTACTTTAATGTGTCAATGAAATTTCAATTACATCTTTTTCACGTTATACCTGTTGACCAATGCATAACGAGGGAGGAGGGGTTATTGAGGACAATTATTAGAAAAAATAAGAAAATATTTTAGGTTACAATTGAAGAAAAATTATAAGAAATATCAGATTTTTCTTCAAAGTGGGGGGGGGGGTAAACCCTTACGAGAATTAATATTATTGCATCAGTTCAAATTTACATTCTGGGTAATACCTCGAGAGGTCGAGAGTTCGACTCCCCCACAGAGATCCATGAAATTGAAGCGAAATTTTTTTTCCCTTTTTTTTATTTTATACTACCATCTGAAATGTTTTGACAGTGCAATTTCAAAGTTCTGCACCTCATAGCCCAACCAGTTGTTTTTCAATTATGTTAGAGGACCGAAGAAGAAATTTGGATGGCCGTTATAATAATGATAATAATAATAATGTTTATTTCCAGAGACAAAGTTACAATAAACCATGCACAACAGGTGCAATAATAAAAAGTAGAATACCAAAACAATATTACAAAAACAATAACATCAATAACAACGTAGATTCTGCATAAAGTAACATCTATATGTAAATATATATACATTTATACACAATATAGCAATAACATCATTATGAATTCCACAAAAAAAAAAACATTTTTGAAATAAACATATATATTATATATAAAGGAATCGTTTGATATTTTTCGATTCTGTTTTCATACTCGTGTTAGGTATACAAAAAAGTTCAATCTCGAGAAATTTCAATAATTTCGGGTGAAATATTTTGTTTTGCTGTAGACACCTCAATGAAATATTCAGTTTTTTTGGATGTACATGTTTTTTGGATGCCTTGCTCATGCGCAACAGTGAAATATACCGAGTTATTTTGCGCTCTAGTTGTCGGATAAAATTATCTTTGGAAGGAGAATGTATGTAGTGTAATTATTTTTCATGGGTTCAAATTTAATTAGAATAGATTATTAATTGATAAATTACTAAAGAAAGATAATGAGATTGCAAGACTTTCCGAATTTCAGAATTGCACCTAGCATTTTTACGCCTGATGAATTATCTTATAAAATATCTTAAGATAAGTATTTGAGTTCTTTTTTTGGAGTATCTTCAGATACCATTTGCAGAAAGTGATCTTATCTTGTAACTAGATACTATCGCAAAGTAACTTTCACAGCTATGTTAACTCAATATAAAAATATAATAGATATAGAATTTCAAATAATATTACAATTTGCAATCAGTATTCAAAAAACCAAAGTTATAAAACCAATAAAACTTATCAAAAACAGAAATCCTGTTTATATTTCTACAAAATTTAAAAAAATATTTATTACATTCTTCTGGTAATGCAGATTTGGCGCCCTTCGATTTCTTCTGCTGAGTTTCGACTTCAAAAAACGCTTGAACATTTTGTTTTTTTTCTTCAAAATGTTTGAGAAGAACAATGATGTGGATGAACCATTATTTTAAATTCGAATGCAGCCGTCATTGAAATCCGTTGAAATTAAAAAAAAAATTATTTAATACATTCTTCGAGGAATTCTGATTTCTCGGAAAAAGTAGAAGATGCCGCCCTCTATTATTTCCGTCCCTTCAACATCTCGGTTTACCGGCATGAGAGCGAGTTCTGTTATTTTTTATCGTATAGAACTGATCTGCTATAAAAAATAGGGATTCCCATGTAAAATTCCAAAGCTGATACCCGCCCCCCCCCAAGGTTGGAAGAAATTCGAAGAAATGGTTGCATGACAGGACTTCCTCCTCAAAACCATCAAAATTTTTCCATAAGATTTTTCATTCTCGAGATTTTATGACTGACTGAACTTGAAAAACTCGTCCGTTATATTGAAAAATGTCAATTCTTATGCGAACATTCCTTTTCCTAAGCTGCCATTGGTAAATTTAAATTAAATCATTCCTCTACAATGTTGATTCATAAAGATCCACTCCATAAAGATAGCCATCATATTTTCAAAAATTTTGCAAAAATTGATCATCAAACAAAAACTCATCAACCATTTTTTTAATTACCTGACTGCAGTTTAAAAGAAGAAGAAGAAAAAAGTTTATTTTATATCTAATAAACTTGAGTTGATGTATACCTGATAGATTCTATGGAAGAAACCCTTGTTGATGATAGAGGTACCTGTATAAGATATCTGAATATTAGAAATTACTTCAGATAAATAGAGTATCCCGTAGTGTGAGCGTTCGGCCTCTGTTAAGAAAATAATTTTTGGTGTGTTATTGTGATTGAAAATTGTCCAAAATGAACACAATGAACAATAAGATGTTTCTCGATTGGGTTGAAGAAACCGGACTGGCCAAATTGAGAAAAAATCCAATGAAAAACATAAGAAGAACAATTCAAGTCAAGCATTCTATTATGAAAGTGAGATATCAACGAGATGATGCTCAAGAAAGCACTATATCTTCCCAACAAGGCGATGATATTTCCGCAGAAAATGAAGAAAATAACTTAGAGGTTGAGAATGGTGCGGAAAAAAGAAAAGAGGATGGATTGAATAGAGAATATTTGAAAGAGCGTTTAAAAAGGGCACAAATGATCAAGACGATCCTTGAGGCGAAGGCAAATAGAATCAACAAAGGTTTAAAAATTAAAAAATTCAGTCAGAAAGATATGATCAGGAAAGAAGAAAATTGGCGTCGTCATAGGCACCATTCATTTTGCTACAAATTACCCAATCGAGCAATTGAACCAAAACTGAATGGAAGGGATGAATAAATACTCCTTTATTCTGAATAATACCCAGTGTACGAGGAATAAAACCTTCGATTTCACTTGAAAAAAAAATAAATATAAAATACTGCTATGTTTGTACAAATTGTAATTTTAATATGTTGTAGTTATGTAATTATTTTAAATGTATTGTAATATGATGTGTTATTGTAGTTATTAAAGTTTTGTCGCAAATATTGAATTTCCATTATCAATTTTGAAATATGATATTTCTTGTGTTTCAACAACAATAATCTTTAATATTTAATACTTTATTTTGAAAAATATTCCGTTGGGTCATTAACATTTCTCTCCATCTTTCATTCTTTATTTTTGCCTGATAATTTATTATGATATATGACTCTCATTTTACTTTTTGAGGTTTGGCGGAAGCAAGTCGGAAGTTTTCAGGGACTAAAAAGATCTGCAAACATTGTAAAAAAATTGTCGCTGAACCAGTAGACTGTAATACTTGTGGATCCAGTTTTCACCCCAGCTGTGGAAAACAGGCAAAAGAAGTAATTAATAGCGAGAAAATTCTTGATTGCTGTGGAAAGCGTGGCAATTGTGAGGTTAAAACCGGTGAATTCAACATTGCAATAAATATGGATGAGAAGAAACTAAAAATAATAATAAGAGAGACCTTAAACGAGTTGCTTAATCCATTCAAAAAGACTATTACAGACGAAATCTAGCAGTTGAGGGTTTCGGTACAGTACATGTCCGACGCTTTTGATGATTACAAGGTAAAATTTGAGACAATATCTGATGAAATGAAAGCGATAAGGAGAGAAAATGAGATGCTGAAGGAAAAAACGGGGACATTGTCTAGAATTCACTATTGCGTGAATGTGTTTATTTTTTTTTTCATGGTTAGATTGTAGAATTGAGGGAAAGTGTTGTTATATGCAATTCTATGTAACAGTTGGTAACACTGTCATTGAATGACATTATAAATGTCAAAAGAGATATATGTTCTATGATTCCTGTAGATCAAATTGACGATTAAGGTGTCATTTGTGTAGTACAATTTGAATCGTTTATTTAGATATTTGAATTAACTGTGCTAGAGACAGTTGTGGACTCGTGTGTGTTTGATAAACTGTGTTTGAAAAACAAAGTCGTATTTTCAGATATTAGAACAAATCTAGAGAGATTAGAGGGTCGGGTCGCTGAGAGAAATCCTAAATTATTCTAGTGTTATTATCGAAAATCCTAAGTTTTCATCTAATACTGGGGTTATCCTTTGTGGTGAGTTTAATTTTTTTTACTGAATAAACAAGCTACGTAGTAGCTGGGATCAGAACGTGCAGTTTATGCACGGGATGGTGCAGACGAGAGAGGGTGAAAGGCGGGTTTCCAGCGCCTCAAAACTGGAACAGATCGGCTAAGGGAGCACTCCCCGACAGAAAAGCCTGGTCCTCCAAGGATGGGGGTTTGGGCGTTGGGCCAGCAACCCAACACCAGTAAAATGTATCAAAGCGCTACTAATACATTCAACAAGCCTCGGAATAGGAATGGAAATATACGGCGACGACTTGCAAGTAAAAGGACTACGAGAATGGTAACTTGGAACGTTCAAGGAATATCGAATAAAATGCCTGAAGTTCTGTTCGCATTAAGTGAAAACAATACAGATCTTGCTGTGCTAACGGAAACAAAGAAGAAAGGTAAAGGTAATGAGGACCTAGATAACTACGTACATCTGTGGTCGGGCGTGAACAAATCCCAGAGAGCGGCGGCTGGAGTCTCTATTCTCCTCAAAAAATGTCATAAGAAATTTATCAAGACATATGAATACGTGACGGAACGGATCATGACTTTGACGCTATCGATATATGGCCACGATACCACAATAATAGCTGTTTATGCACCCACAGACGATTCGGCACAACAACTTAAAGACAACTTCTATGGTGGTCTGACAGAGGTGATGGATGCGCTTCCTCATCATCATGAGATTATAATTACTGGTGACCTGAACGCAAGAGTTGGATCAAGAATAGAGCATGAAGTGGTGGGACAGTTCGGAGAAATTTGTGTCAACAGCTCAGGAGAAATGCTTGTGGATTTCTGTGCCCAAAATTCATTGAAAATCTGGAATGGTTATTTTGAACACAAACAAATTCATAGATACACATGGGAGAGACCATCACTAAATCAGAAATCCATTCTAGATTATTTCATAGGTAAACAAAGAAGCCGGTTCAAATGGCAGGATTGTAGAGTGAGGAGAGGTCCAAACTGCGGATCGGATCATTATATGGTGGAGACGAAGATAATATGCCCTTTTCAAAAGAAACAAATGAAGAGACCCCAAGAAATCGGAGACCTGCAAACCTTACCTGAAAATCAAAATTATAAGCTATACCTTCTAAAACAGGAAAGTATCAGCATACTTTATCAAAACCGACTGACAGAAGAACTCAGATCCAGACCACTAAACAGCAATATAGATACTGAATATGAAAACATCAAATCAGCAATACAATCGGCTGCAATGCAAGCTCTGGGTCCAATGCCAACCAGTAAGAAGAGCAAAAAACCTCCATGGTTCACAGATGAAATATTAAATTTAATACAGGAAAAGAACATATTATTCAGTAAGTGGCTGACAAAAAAAGACCAAACAAGTCGAGAAATATATAAGAACAAAAGCAGGGAACTGAAAAAGAAAATCAAATCAACCAAAGATCGGTTCTGGGAGGAAAAGTGCTACCAAATTGAGAATTATGTTGGGGGAGCGCAATCTACAGAGGTATGGAGAACGATTGGGTCACTGAAAACCAACGAGACGAATAGGGCACTGAATCTGATAGCCATGAACGACTGGGAAGATCACTATAGACTACTGTTGACTGAATCCAGAGACTACACAGGGGGTGAAGAAGAAGAAATATGTAGGGATGAACCGGAAAATCATATATTAATAACCATAGAAGAACTCAAACAACAATTACAAAGAATGAAAAATGGAAGGTCGCCTGGCCCTGGTAATGTACCGATAGAATTGGTTAAGCATGGAGGAGCGGCACTAATCCACAGACTAACAACTCTGATGAACCAATGCATCGAAACGGTAGCAACCCCCAACGAGTGGAAACAAGCATACTTAGTGTCGATATTCAAGAAAGGGGATAGGAAAGATCCCAATTGCTACAGAGGCCTCAGTGTTACCAGCAGCTTGAGCCGCCTGTATGGTAAGATATTGAACTCCAAACTCAACCAGCAGCTGTACCATGAAATAAGTGAAGAACAATCGGGATTTGTGGCGGGACGATCATGCGTGGATAACCTTTTCGTCCTACAACAGCTGGCGGAGAAAAGAATATCGACGGGACAAGAATTGCATATGGCTTTTATAGATCTGGAGAAGGCATATGATACTATTCCAAGGCAAAAACTTTGGGAAGCTTTGAACATTTTAAAGATCAACACGAAAATGTTGCGCCTTATCCAAGAACTTTACAAAGATAATGCTGCATATATTAAAATTGGTAAACAGCTATCGAAACCAATTTATACGTCAAAAGGACTACGGCAGGGATGTAGCATGTCCCCTCTATTGTTTAACCTTTATGTCGAAGTGGTGCTGACCAGATGGAGGAGAAGTTGTGGCGAGATGGGGATACCTATAGGCGATCATACAATATTCACACTGAGCTTTGCAGATGATCAGGTCATATTTGCACAAGATTCGTTTGACATCGAATACATGATGAGAAAACTATACTCAGAGTACGAACAATGGGGCTTGAGTGTGAGTATGAAGAAGACCGAATACCTGGTGGTAAATAGCGAGGCGAACTTTGAGGTACTCATCGATGATGACACGACCATAAAACAAGTAGAACAATTTAAATACTTGGGGGCGATTGTGGATAAAAATGGTATTGGTGGAACGGAGATCAAACGAAGAATACAAGAAGCTAGAAAGATCATTGGCTGCCTTAACTCCCTGTGGTGGGATAAAAATATTTCCAACGTGACGAAAAAACGCATAGGAAAAACTATGGTGGAATCAGCACTCTGCTATGGGTCTGAAATATGGACCATTAACGCTGATCTCAAACGTAGACTAAATGCAGTCGAAATGGACTATTTGAGACGGAGTGCCAGAACGTCACGGCTAGATCATGTGACGAATGAAGTGATCAGAGATCGTCTTCATGCTAGGGAGTCTGTAATTGACCGGATCGAACTTAGAGGTCTAAGGTGGTTTGGCCACTTGATGAGAATGCCTGAACATCGATGGCCTAGGCGTCTGTTTGAGTGGGTTCCGCCAGGACGAAGAAAGCGAGGAAGGCCGAGGCGCTCTTGGAATGAGGGAATACGCCAATCTATGGAGCAGAGATAGCTTGATGCGGAACTGGCACAGGATCGAGAGGCTTGGAGAAGAGGACTGGGTAGACGGCACTAGGCTGTATCTTATTAATATGTTCATTGTATCATATTGTTAAGCCCAGAATATATATATATATAAACAAGATGAATAATAATAGCCCGGGATCCAGTGGATCCCGGTCTTCATTCTACCTAACACCTAAAGCAAATAAAACAATTGAAAATTTGCATAAAAATACATTGTCTTGGGCAGATTTAGCAGAATTGGGATTAGAATTAACACAATTGAGAGAACAGGCTAAAGTAAATAAAGATTTTGAAATGTTAAATCAAATAGAATCACTATCGCAGATTATTGAAACTGTAAAAAACAACATAAAAACTAATGAAAACAAACAAAAAACTGTTTATGAATATAGATTAACGGATTTAGGTCCATATGTTGTGTACATTGAGGGTACAAATGGTAGCATTGGTTATGTTCATCCTTTAAAACTTGGAAAACATCTTTATGAAAATAATAACCTTAACCTTGATATTAGAAATATAAAAAGGAAAGGGAAAAATAGGGTTGGAATTGAATTTGCTAGTGCTGGCCATGCCAATTTATTTGTCAAACATATCAAATTCGAGAATTGTAATGTTTATATCCCACCTATTAACATTATCAGTATGGGAGTTATTTCAGACATCGATGTTAGTATTACGGAGGAAGAAATTAAAGAGGGTGCAGAATCAAAATATGAAATATTGAACGTAAGAAGGTTAAAAAGGAGAACGACAGTTGAAAATAAAGTAGAATACATAGATTCAAAATCGTGTGTAGTAACATTCAGAAATAGAAATATACCGAATAACATAGCATTATATCATAATATATTAGAGGTAACACAATATGTAAGCCCAGTTGTTCAATGCTATAACTGTCTATTATATGGACATACTTCAAAATTATGTAAAGGTAAAAAGAAATGTAATAAATGTGGAAATGAACACGAGACTAATACCTGCGACAGTGAGAATTTTACATGTTATCATTGCAAAGGTCCGCATGCAGCCACATATAAAAAATGTACTGAATATGATAGACAAAAACAAATTAAAAATATGATGGCGGTGTATAAATATACTTATTTTGAGGCAAACCTAATTTCTAAGAAAAAAAATATTAATAGTGGTGATATCAAAAACGATTTAACTAACTTCCCACAAATAAATAAAATAGAAATATTAAAATTAAATGAAAAATTACCCCCTACGGTTTCACAAGTTACATATGCGCAAAAAACAAGTTCAAATGGTAATACTTACATAAAACAAGGGTTGAAAAATCAAAACGATCTTAAACAAAAAAAAATTACAACAGTTAAAACCAAAAATAGAGCACAGAAAAGTAAGCCAGGTTATAATAAAAAGGAGATTGAAGATTGTCTTGTCCAATATACCCCAAATTATAAAAAAAATAAATTATCAGATTGGTCACAACCTAAATCAAAAGTAAATGAAGATGATAATAATTCAGTAGATATGGAAGTTTTAGAATGTTATTCGGAATTTTCTCAAAATAGTTCCTCATCAAACTATAATGCAACTCAAGAAAATAATGTAGAATTTGAAGAATACAGTAACGAAATTCACACGCAAGCGTTAATACATAAAAAATCAAATACTTAAGTATCCTCATCAATTTTAAATTTTAAATATTATAACAGTAAATAAAACATCTAATGAATAAATCAAAAACATGAATAGGAAGACGTTGAAAATACTACAGTGGAATATTAGGTCGATTAACACAAATTTTTTGGATCTCACGGGAAAACTTCAGCAGTATAATCCGGAAGTTGTCGCTTTATCAGAGACATTTCTGCGGGAAAGTAAAAAGCTTAAAATCTCAAATTACAATATTCTAAGGAAAGATAGAGATGACGGTAAGGGAGGTATAGCCTTCCTAATTAAGAGTAATATAATGTATGAGGACATTACAATACATGTGAGTGTGTGTTCTCCCAATTTTCAATACCAAGCAGTAAGAATAAATGGTATTGTAATAGTAAATTTATATAATCCACCAAATATCAAGCTAAAAGCAAGTAATCTTAACGAAATAATAAAACAGATCGGAACCAAATATATGCTAATAGGTGATTTCAATGCACAAAGTCCCAGATGGGGATCCCACACTAGAAACTTTAATGGTAAGGTCATTGACGAAATGCTAGATGAAAAAGAATTAATTGTTTTGAATGATGGTACAGTAACCAGGTGTACACCACCCCAAATAGGAGATAGCGCCCCAGACCTAAGTATTGTTTCCTTGAATTTGGCAAATAAATGTTCATGGACGGTATTATTCGATCCAGCGCAAAGTGATCACTACCCCATTTTAATAGAGATAAATGTAGGTAATAAATCGATAGTTACAAATCTTTATTTCACCACAAAAAAATTTAAAACGGAGAAGGCTGATTGGGAAGGGTATAACACTAAGATAGAAAATGAATTAGAATACTCAGATTGTCACAATTTAGATGAATTCAACAAATTATTAATTCACAGTGCAGAAGAAAAATTTCCAACAAAAAAAATATCTTATAATAATAAATATAGAGCTATCTGGTGGGATGAAGAACTATCAAATATGATAGAATTGCGACGGGATATAATTAGAGAATATAGTAACAACCCTACTCAAGAACTATATATTAAAGCAAATAATACAAGAGCTAAAGTAAAATTAATAATGAAAAAAAAAGAAAGATTCATTTACAAAGTTCTGTGAAAATATAAATTTTTTACCTCTCACATCTGCATGGAAATCTATTAAAAAATTCAAAAATCATGAATCGAACATCAATGTTGAAAAACCTACCTACAGAAGAAATATTAGATCAATTAATGACCAATCTATCCAAACCTATCAACACAAAAATATCACAAATAAGAAAAGAAAACATTTCGGAACAAAATCAATCCAACCCCTTCAGTTTTTTTGAATTAGAATTGGCTCTCAAAAATAGGAAGAACTCAAGCCCGGGTTTAGATGCATTAACATATGATATGTATACTAACTTAAGTAAAAAATTAAAAATAAAATTTTTGAACATAATGAATGAAATATTAAAAAACCCAGTTAACATTAAAGGTCAAAACAAAATTTTAGTATTACCATTCAATAAACCCAACAAGCCGCTGTTAAATATGGATAGTATTCGTCCAATTGCTTTATCACTATGTAGCATCAAAATATTAGAAAGCTTAATAAAAAATAGAATAGAAAATATAATTGAAAAAAGTCTTAATCAAAATAAGTTAATGTTCGGATTCAGAAGAATGAAATCGGTTAACGATAGTTTGGTATATTTGACTTCACGGATTTATACAGGGTTTGCCGAAAAAAAATTCACAGTAGTAGTATTCCTGGACATAAAAGGGGTATATGACAGTGTAAATATAGATATATTATTGGAAGATTTACGTGAAATTAATATACCATCGGATATCATAGGCATTATAGATCATTTACTAAATAACAAAGAAATGTATATTCAATGCACAAGGGAGAACAGAATTATGGGTCCTTATTTCAATAGTAAAGGAATATTGCAAGGGTCTAAACTAAGCACGTTTCTTTTCAACCTATATGTAAAAAATGTAATAAAATGTAAAGTTAAAGGGGTCGAAATAGGTCAATATGCAGATGATAAGTATATAATTTGTACCGGATCAGATATAGGCGATATTTATGAAAAGATCACTAAAACTCTGGATAACATTAATTCTTTCCTCTCATCAAGAAATTTAATAATCTCAGTTGAAAAAACGTACGCGATGTTGTTTGCACGGAAAAAAACACCAAAAATACTTCCATGTTTAACAATTGGTAATCAAAATATTATGTGGAAAAATCAAGTAAAATATTTGGGGGTTATCCTCGATCCAAAATTGGAATGGTCATTGCAAATTGAGCAGGCAAATTGTAAAGCGAAAAGGGGAATTGATATAGTAAAGTGCCTGTGTAAGACTTGGTGGGGTGCCCAACCACAAAGTTTACTAAATTTATACAAAGCGATATCCAGAGTACATTTGGATTACTGCTCTATGATATACGGTGGATCTAAAACAACTATCAACAAAATGAACTCGATACATTATCAAGGAATTAGAACAGCAATGGGATACATGAGATCAACCCCAATTAACATTATTTTAGCGGAAAGCGGAGAAACAACACTTGAAAAAAGAAGAGAATTATTAGCCTCAAAATATATTTTAAAAAATTTACAAGTTAAAAATAATATTATAATAGATCAAATTAATAAATTAAATTCACATCAACATTTCTGGAATAAAAAATACAAACCAGCATATTTAACAGCCCTTCAAAACGTTAGAGAATTTAAAAACAACATTTACAAAGCAGAACAAATTCCGTTTTATTCCTTGGATTATATACAACATTCGGCCCAATGTGATATAGATATTCCAGATTTTGGAAAAAAAGAACCTGATACAAACATTAAATTTAAAAATTATTGCGAGAATAAATTTGAAAATTTTCAGAGTTTTTATACTGATGCCTCATTAAAAAATATTAACGGTAACATAAGTGTAGGAATAGGAATATATTCACCGTCTCTACCTTTAGAATATAGCAGAAAACTACCTTCATACTGGTCAATTTATTCAGCGGAATTATTAGCAATTGGAAAAGCGTTAGAAATAATTAAAAATCAAAATATTACCAAAGCAGTCATTTTCTCGGATTCATTAAGTGCATTATTAACTTTAAAAAATTGGAAGTTAGACTCATCAATAGATACCATCACAGCAACGGTTAAGCAGATATGGGCAGATTTAAGTAATGATAACAAGATCATAAAGGGAGTTTGGATACCGAGTCATTCAGAAATAATAGGAAACGATAAATCAGATCATCTTGCAAATAAAGGTAGACACGGTGAATTATTAAACTACAAGGGAGGTCCACAATTTATGTACAATATTATCAAGGATAAAATAAGGGAAAATTGGATCAGAACACTACAAAAGTGGGGTAGAAATAAGGGAAGAACATACACTCACATGCGTAATCGGGATAAAAAATGTACAATTGATAAGCCATATAAACTATTAAAAAATAATTTGACAAGAAAACACATTACAACTATGATGAGATTACGATCAGGACATTGTTTGACACCAGAACATTTATATACGATCAAAATCAATTCCTCACCCAATTGTGAATGCGGTAAAGTTGGATCGTTGGTGCATGTATTTTTTGAATGTAACCTGAATGTACACAATATTAATACACTATACACAAAACTCGAAAAGTTTGAGATTCAAAGGCCCATTAATATTTATGAAGTAATCTTTACAGATAGCATTGATATAGTTCAAATATTGAATGAATTTTTGGAATGTTCAGATATTAAAATATAAGCAATAATTGTAAAATAGGTAAAATAGAAATTTAAAATGGATTCAACAGATTGATGAAAGATATAGAAGAATCTTGTTTATACAGTAGATACCTACTAACATTGGATGTTTGATCCCTCATATGAAAATAACCCAACCTTATCCTTTATTCTCTCTGGGTTTTTGAGGGTGGGAAAGTCAGAGAAAATAAGAAATCAATCAAACACAGAGTAAGCTACCAATCTGGGTACATGCTAAATGCGAACCCATTAAATCACCAATAAGTGATTTGAGAAGAAGAAGAAGAATATATGTTCTATGTCTAGATAACCAATTGATACTGTTGAAGAAGTTGATGTACCGATGTAAGATTTTGCTACAAATAAATCCTTGTGAATTGAAACCATCTTTATTTGAAAATACAAATAAACACATTCACGCAATAGTGAATTCTAGAGGTTATGGGCCCAGTTATATATTTTATATCGAGCTGGAAAACAAACTGCGGGAATTGGAATTATATTCTGGAAGCGGCACCTATAGGAAAGACACATGGCTATGTTAAATTTGCAGGTGGCAAATTTGAAACCGTTCGATGGGAGTAACTTTTCGAACTGGGAATTCCGTTTGAAAATCTTCCTGGAACAAAATGGGACATTGGAGGTACTGGAACAATCATTGCCAACAGATGCAATCCAACTGGCACAATTCAAGAAAACGGACGCAAAAGCCAGGAATACTATAGTACAGTGGCTGGCGGATGAGGTACTGGAGATGGTAAAGGAAAAGGAGACAGCCAAGGAAATGTTTGAGACACTGAAGCTTACGTACACGAGAAGGGGACTGTCAATGCAGGTGGATCTGCAAAGGAAGTTAAGAAACATGAAATTTTCCGAAGGTAATCTGACTAATTTTCTACTAGAGTTTGATAAAGTAGTTACAGATTTAAAATCCAGTGGAGGAAAGTTAGAAGAACCAGAAATAATTTGTCAACTGCTAGCGGCTATGCCCGAAAGTTATCAAGCACTGACAACGTCAATAGACTTGATGTTTAGCACAAATCCTAAGGATGTAACTGTGAGATTTGTTAAAAATAAGTTACTGCAGGAGGAAATGAGGCAAGGAAACAATGATCAAGGGAAAGAAGCTGTTGCATTTACGAGTAGGTACAGGGGAAATTATCCGAGACAGGGAGGTAGAGGAGAGAGAAAACAAGAACCAAAATTTAATTTCAAATGCTACAGATGTGGTAAACAAGGTCACAAAAGAAGCGAATGTAGGAGTAGTGCAAATGTAGCAAATGCCGATAATGAAGAAGTTGCATTTATTGCAAACAATGCGGAAGATTCAATCATAGATGACAAAAAAATCTGATGGTGGCAACAATGTATTTGCTGTCACAGAAAATGACAATTTGACGTTCATCATAGACTCTGGAGCAACAAACCATTTGATAAACAAACATGCTGATGCTTATTTGTCTGAGGTAAAACCTGTAAAATGTAATATTAATGTTGCGAAAAGAGGTTCTGTCATAAATGTAACCAAGAGTGGAAATTTACATGTTAGCGACATGAAAGGAGGAAACTTCAAATTAAACGATGTTCTACAAAGTGACGATTCAGAATACAACTTATTGTCAATCAAAAAAATTGAAAAAGAGGGATTTAAGGTAATCTTTGAAAATGGAAAGGTCAAAATATGTAGGAAACACAGTAATCAAACACTGTTGGAAGGTAATTTGAGAGGAAATTTATATGTAATCTGTTTCAGACCAAAAGTTTATTCTGCAAATGAAGTTGTCGATCAGGATTAAATGCATAGAAGAATGGGTCACTCAGCGAAATATCCGCCAAGAGCTTTATGTGAGATATGTCTTAAAGCGAAACAGACTCGTGTCAAATTTAAATCACTGACTGAGGAAAAGAAGGCGAGACGAGTGTTGGAAGTCATTTCGACTGATGTTTGTGGGCCAATTACACCCTCAACACGAGACAATATGAGATACTATGTGAGTTTTATAGATCATTATACTCATTTTGCACATGTTTATCTTATGAAAAACAAATTTGAAGTCATTGAAAAATTCAAGGAGTATGAAGCTCTGGTATCTGCAAGGTTCAATTCAAAAATATCAAGATTACGTTGTGATAATGGGGGCGAGTATAGTTCTAAAGAATTTAGGATTTTTTGTAAGGAAAAAGGTATTCAGATCGAGTATACAATACCTAGAAATCCGAAACAGAATGGAATAGCAGAGAGATTTAACAGAACTTTGTTAGACAAGTCTCGTTGCTTAATTTTTGACTCAAATCTGGAAAAAATATTCTGGGGAGATGCCTTACTGACAGCGATATATGTATATAATAGATTAGAATCGATAGTGGTCCCTAAAAATTCAACACCAGCAAAGATGTGGTATGGATATGATCCCGATTTGGATAAAATCAAGGTTTTTGGATGTGTGTCGTATGCCCACATACCAAAAGAAAATCGAATAGGAAAACTGGATTCACATTCTAGGAAAACAGTTTTCATCGGATATTGTAATAACGGGTACAAACTTTATGACATGGAAGAAAAATCAGTGGTTGTAGCCAGATCTGTAATGTTTGATGAGGGCAAGACGGTAGCAGACACAAGTCGGGGAATGGATGTGATAAGAATTGTAGAGGATGAGAATGAGGGAGATGAGGATGACTTGGGTGTTTCAGGTTCGGAGGTTGGAATAATGGAACAAAATGTTGGGAAAAGTAAGAGAAATAGAAAATTGCCAACACATTTACAAGATTATGACTTAAACAGTGATACAGAACTAATGGCAGCCTTATCAGCTGGTAGTCTACCTCACGAGTTACTAAGAGATTATAATGAAGCATTAAATATGGAAAATGGATGGGAGCAAGCTATCAATGAAGAGTTGGAATCTTTGGAAAAACATGATACTTGGAAATTGGTTATTCCAACTCCAGATGCAAATATTATTGACTCGAAGTGGATATTCAGTGAAAAACTGGTGGATGGAAAACTGAAGAAAAAGGCCAGATTAGTAGCTAGGGGATACCAACAACCATCAATAGAAGATGAAGTATATGCCCCTGTAGCAAGAATGGCAAGAATTATGTCATTACCAAGCTAGTAGAGACATTGAATTTTAAGATATTATTTGTATTTTTTTCCTATGTGCCGATGTATTTGGCCATAAAAGAGGAAATAATGAACAATACTAATTTGTAGAGATTTTTCCCATGTTTATATTGTATATTTTCTTGAGCACATTGCAATCATGATTGAAATGATTGATTAACACATAAATGATTGAAACCGTATATATTAAATCGAATTGAAACTTGTCGGACTGTTCATTCATCACATCCATACAGACAATACTAAATATACAGACCGCTGGTAGAGATAACGGTGATAAAAAATGAATTAATGTGTTCAACTACATACTTGGGAAGGATACCTCATCACCTCCATCTCTAGTGTAATTACTGTCAAACAACTGACTGGAGAAAACAGATACGTGAGCTGCTGTTGCGATGGTAAATTGTTACTTATTACGATTTTTGTGGACTACTGCCGTACAAACTATCGAAATATACTCATTAATGGACCGCCATCTACGCCATATGAGATACAAGTCAGGTAATAATTTTCAAGTCAAGTATTTATTTATCAAGTACTTGGGAAATCAAGTGCATTACTATTTGATTTTTAGCAGTTTTATTATTTTAAGTCATAATGTGCACATCAATAATAAAAATGTTGAATTAAAAAGGAACCTTGCAATTTGAGAGCAAAACATATTTCAATAGGGTAATAAATTAGCCTTCAATTATGACCAAAAAAATTTAGAAATCTAAAGTGTTCCTTCTAGCTTTACTAGGTTAAGTTCACTCCCTAATAAATTTGAATATTCCCAAAAGCAAGGTAAATCTTATGGCCAGTTGCGCACCATTCGCCTAATCGGTGTTTAAAAATTTAAGCATTAATTACGTTCTGATTTGTCTTGAAATATCTGTCAAATGACATTTAAAGTGGCCTAATCACCGATTACACAAAACAGGAAAATTTGGACGTTTATTTTCCCGAATAGTTTTGAACAGGGTTCCGCGCATAGACCTAATATCAATTTGACATTAGGTCTATGGTTTTGAGCAAATCAAAACGTCAAAACATATGACCTATTACATAACCTGAACCTAATTTCTTTATGGACATAACCTGATGGTGTTACATTGTATGTTTCTGTGTTTGGTTTTGTGAGGGGATTTAAGAATTGAAATATGAATTCAGATTCATATCGTGACTTATCATTCAATGACAATTCATAATAATAATTTGTAATTTATGTTAACTTTGTCACGACAAGAACAGAGAACATTATACTAGAAAATTGATGGTCCTGATTTTTCTATGATCACCGTCGATATTTTGAAACGTTGCCAAACATATCTCCTGTTTGGCTAAACATCGATTATTATCAATCGGTGCAATCGGTAGAAATTATAATCATCGATTACTACTAAACATGGATTACGTAAACAGCGTTTATTTTTTGATTGAAGCAATTGGCCCTTAGAATTTCAAATCGACACAGTATCATTAGGCTCCATTAAAGCTACATTATTAAATTGTTTGGAAATACACAGAGTGTACCAAAAAAGTGTAAATGATTTTTCTTATGGAACATCTTTTTTTTTATCGAATATTTAGATTGGATGAAATGAATTAACGCAAGTTTGTTCGAATATTCATATGCTTAAAACTAACCGATTTTGAGATATTTAGATGTTCCATAAATTGGAGGGTCTTTGGAAAGACCTAATGACTTCGAAATTAATGAATGTGAATTTCAGTGTAGTCCCTAACGACGTCTTGTTGTGTAGAATCTGAAGGCTAATGATATAACATCAGGGGGCTTCATTACTGAAATTCAGGTAATAATTGTTGAAACTTAAGAATGGAATTGTGATGACATCAAAATTATTTTGGGCTTATTCTTTTCAGAAGGGTTTTACCTCAAAGTAATAAACATAGCTATTCGTACTCTGAGGGTTTCACAAACCTTAGAAGTTTTCTAGAAATTTTTCGATGAATCGATTGACATTGGTAGTCATATCTACATGAACAATTAGTTTATTTGTAAGAAAGTAATTAGCCCTTGTTATAAGATAGTCGCTAAGAAATGTAAAAGTAATAGGATAAATGAGTTCATAAGAAAACCCATAATTATTTTTCGGTGTTCCCTCACCCAAATTTTTCTAGACATTTCCTTTTCACATTGTGTAAATATAAATACTGGTAAGAAAGTGGATATGGATGCATTTGATGAAACATTTGATGTTACTTAGAAAACACATGCTTGGATAACCCAATTTTTGTTTTAGCAGGAAAATGTCAGTATTACACTCGTCAATTTTGCAATAAATTCAATAATAAGTTTATTCGCTCAATTTGAAAATACAAAGCCAAGATACATATTATGAACCATATAAATAATAGTTGGAACTAAAATATAAAACCAGCAAATAAACATGAATCACCCATAGAAACATAGAAATTGATTGATTGAATCCTCGGACTATTGACGATCAGAAAATCGACATACGTCGAGTTATATTGGTGAGATATGTCTGCCGAAATGTGCCGGCGAATTAACAAAAATTACCTCACAAGGATCGAGTCCTGTAAGAGATCTCGCAGAGGATATTCAAATGATTTTGTAATCCACACATAACGGCAAGGTCCGAGCATTATATTGAAGTCAAAATTTGATCGATATGCTAAATGGAATTTATTAACATGTGAATGTTAATAAATTCCATTTAGCTTCCGAAAGTGATTTCGGAACCACAAAATGCATATCGCTTCATAATGACATGTAGAAATGGGGAAAATCAAACCTTACAAGTAGACCTACGAGTAATTTATTATTCTATAAGTTTATTTTTCGATAAAGAAATTTTATCAATTCAATTAAAATTATTCAAAAAAGTGATTTATTACAATTTATTGAAAATATATTTTAATTATAAATTTTTGAATTATGTCATTACCAAGCTGGTAGAGAAATTGAATTTTAATATATTATTTTTATTTTTTTCCATTTGCCGATATATTCGGTCATAAAAAGGAAATAATGTACAATAGTAATTTGTAGAGATTTTTCCTATGTTTATATTGAATATTTGCTTGAGCACATTGCAATCATGATTGAAATGATTGATTAACACATAAATGATTGAAACCGTATATATTAAATCGAATTGAAACTTGTCGGACTGTTCATTCATCACATCCATACAGACAATACTAAATATACAGACCGCTGGTAGAGATAACGGTGATAAAAAATGAATTAATGTGTTCAACTACATACTTGGGAAGGATACCTCATCACCTCCATCTCTAGTGTAATTACTGTCAAACAACTGACTGGAGAAAACAGATACGTGAGCTACTGTTGCGATGGTAAATTGTTACCTATTACGATTCTTGTGGACAACTGCTGTACAAACTATCGAAATATACTCATTAATGGACCGCCATCTACGCGATATGAGATACAAGATATGGGCTGAGGTTCATTTTTAGCTTTTTATGGTTTTGAGTTGATTCAAAGGAGAACAGCTGTTTTGGTGTCGAGGTTTTCTGAGCATATTCTACACTGTGTCCGTAAAGTATGGAACAAATTCATTTTTAGCTTAACAGAACATTTTAAGAAATAATCCTGAAACAAGTCGATTTTTTATTTTAATTTACCGTATTTTAAAATAATAATCTAATACACAGGGTGAATTACTTTCGAGTAATGACGTCACCGTCATTTTTTTTAAATGAAACAACCCCATTTTTTCTCAATTTTTCGATTACTCTAGCTGAGCTGATTCCAAAGAATTATCACATGTTGATTTCAATTGGTACAGTGTGGACAAAAATACAATAGTGTGTGTGCTCATAATGTAACGCGTAACATTCTTTATCAGTTAAGTAACAATATTACCAAAAATACTTATTGTCTAGCGGCAATAGGTGTGAATGTAACACCCTGTAGTTTGTTACATTTTTAGATTAATAATATAAATAATAATTAAATTAGAAATTTAATTAGAATAGATTATTAATTGATAAATTACTGAAGAAAGGTAATGAGATTGCAAGACTTTCAGAATTGCACCTAGCATTTTTACGTCTGAAAAATTATCTTATCAAGTATGTAAAAAGTATCTTAAGATAAGTATTTGAGTTATTTTTTTTTTGGAGTATCTTCAGATACCATTTGCAGAAAGTGATCTTATTCTATAACTAGATACTATCGCAAAGTATCTTTCACAGCTATGTTAACTTAATATAAAAATATAATAGATATAGAGGAGAAGGTGGTAATGTGACCCCCGCAGGTATATTGGCCCCCTTCAATATTAGTTACTTCCCACAACGACATCTAGTATTATTTTGGTGCAACGAGATCATTTTAGTGTACTATTGATTTAATAGCCTATAAATCCGCTAGAGGCGGTTGCGTTCGTTCGTCATTTGAACAAGTAGAAACTCGTACCGGCCAAACTTATTTTACTACTGTGAGTTTTATTCCTTAATTGGTAAAACAACTGATCAAATTTGCTGTGGTTTTGAACATTGTGTCGTGACACTGTGGTCTACAGTACTTATAAGGTAAATATGCATTTTTTTAATATTTCATAATGTTTTAGATTGTATATCAAAATATTTTGAATAACTCTAATTTGGCCCCCCGACATTGGTTGTATCATGGCCCCGGGGGCCACATTACAAATAAGACTTGTTAAGCATTTACATATTTTTATTTTGTGATTTCAGATGCCTAGACAAAGCGTATTATCTCCATCTTCGAAGAAGAAACAAAAGACGTGGGACCCTGAACAAATGAAAAAAGCAATCGATGCAGTGAGGCACAAGGTCATGGGATATAAAAAAGCTGAAAAATTGTTTTCGGTGCCTAGATCTACACTGAAACGGTTAGTGAAGGATCCACAAAAGTCTTTAGATTTACTTGTACATAAACCTCTTGGTCGAAAACCTATACTACCACTTAGCTTGGAAGAAAAGTTAGTGGATTATATTTTGTTTATGGAGGCTAGGTACTATGGACTCACTAGGATGGATGTTAGAAAAATGGCTTATCAGCTGGCGGTGAAAAATAATATTCAGAATACATTCAAGAATGATGTAGCAGGGCGAGCTTGGTTGGATCACTTTTTAAGGCGACACAAAGATAAATTATCGTTGCGCAGACCAATGGGGACATCATATGCTCGTGCTAATGGCTTTAACCGTGAAGCAGTCAAGGAGTTTTTCAATATTTTGGAAGCCGAAATGAGTAAAACGAATTATCCTCCCGACAGAATTTTCAATGTCGATGAAACTGGGTTGACTATCGTGCAATCAAAAGTACCACAAGTGTTAGGGAAAAAGGGGAAAAGGCAGATAGGAGCCTTAACTGCTGCTGAACGAGGTTCTTTGTGTACTATTGTCTGCTGCATGAGTGCATCAGGTATGTTTGTGCCCCCTATGATGATTTTTCCAAGGAAAAACTTCACGGATATCTTGATGAAAGGTGCACCTCCTGGAGCGATTGGCAAAGTTCATCCATCTGGTTGGATTCAGTCCAATTTGTTCACTGAATGGTTCAGACACTTCATTGATAAAACTAACCCTAGTGCCGAGTCTCCCATATTACTTATATTTGACGGCCATTACAGTCACACGCGCAACATTGAAATAATAGAGCTTGCTCGTGTAAACCATGTTACGATCATCAGTCTTCCACCTCACACAACTCATAAGCTCCAACCTTTGGACAAGACTTTCATGGGCGCCTTGAAGAGTCACTACAGTGAGGAGATTCGCAAGTTTCTTTTGCACTCTGAAAGAATGCTAAAACCTTACGACATTGCTGAACTTTTTGGACGATCATATCTCAAGAGCACGACAGGAGAAATTGCAGTAAATGGTTTCCGTGCAACAGGCATTTATCCATTTAATCCGCAAGTTTTCAGTGAGGTCGATTTTTTAACGGAAGAATCTCATAGTTCTCTTACTCCTGATAACCAAGAAACAGGCCTTGTTGATGTAGTATCCCAGAGTACTCCAGGAGTGAGCTCTGAAGTACAAGAGCTGCAAAGTAGTTTGATTCTCCCAGAAGACATTCAACCAATCCCTAAGGCAAAGACTCGCACTTCTAATCGTGGAAGAAAGACTACTCGAGCGAACGTTATCACTTCATCGCCATATAAAAACCAATTAACCGAATCATTACAAGTAGCAGAGACTCGTGTAAAAGGGCGCGGACGAGGACGTGGTCGCGGACGTGGACAAGGTGTCAGGCATAATTATGATGGAGCAAGCACAAGTGGAGTTAGTGTACGGCGCAAGAGAGATGTGACACCCAGCAGTAGTTCCGACAGTGACGAAACAAACGTCAATTTTGATGACATAAATCTGAATAGGGTTCCTGACAACGAAAATGTACCCTGTATTTTTTGCGAAACCATTTATACCAATGACAGACCTGGAGAGAAATGGATACAGTGTCAGAGTTGCCAATTATGGGCTCATATTGCCTGTGCAGGTTCAGAAGGGGACTATTATATTTGTGACTTCTGTCGTTAGGTGCCAATACATTTAATGTGACCCCCAGGGGGCCACATAACCATCAGCTGATCTCGAGATGCCAAATTTGATTACTTAAGAATAAATGATAATTTGTATTTCATTTAGCGAGTTTATTTTATTTCATTGTAAGATGTGAATGCACATATAAATACTGAACCCAATATTTTTCATTTCATCTTTTTAATTCCTTTATTTTAGAAATGAACCCTCAAAAGCAAAGTGGGGGGTCACATTACCACCTTCTCCTCTATTACCTATATTTTCCTCATCGAAAATTTTAATTTTTTTAGAACAAGATATCACTTTGGAATTGTTGAAAACACTCAATAATGTTGACCTCAAAGAACTGATTCCTACTCTTGGAATGCGAAAATTGCTTTCCATGAAACTTAAAGAGATGAATTCTGAAGTGAGTATAATTTTCAAATTTAATTTATAATTTTAGTTTTCATGTGAACTTGAATTTGACTGTGGTGATGTTATTTTTCCAAATCACCATAGTATTTTTTATATTTTCGATGAAAAGTAGGGGAAATGTGTCTGAGACGGCATAGCTGATGAGATGGCATACAACGTGTTTCTTTGTTGACATTCAGAATTAGGCGCCAGTTCAATGCGCATACTATAGAATAAGACGTAGTTAAACGTCTGCGTGAGTTTTAGTAAATTCTGCAGTAGTATTTGGTCAGCGCATGCGAGGAAAGTTTATCGAGTCGGCTGAAAATTTACAACAGCTAGAGTTTTCGGTGAATATTTGAAAGAAACAGGTATATCGGTGAGTGCAAATATTTTCTATTATTTCTGCATACACTTTAGTTTCAGAATAATATTTTTTTTTTCATCTTAGTATCCACCATTGTTATTGAGAAAGAAAAAAGTGCTGGTGTTTGCTTCTGGGTGAGTTGGCATACGTGATATGCTGATGAGATGGCGTAGGTATGCCATCTCACCCAGGCACTTTGTTAAGTTTCCTTTTCGAGTAGAAAACTTAATTATGATTTTTCAAGGAATAGGGCGTTATCAACGAAAATCAACAAGACATTCCTGGAGCGAAGAGAATATGAAGGAAGCGATAAAGGCAGTTCAAGAAAAAAAAATGGGCTGGTTGATAGCCTAAAAGACGTTCAATGTGCCTAGCACATTAAGGCGACGTGCAAAAATTACATGGGGGGTCAAAAAGTTACTTTCGATGAAACCTTAGAAAGGGAAATTGTTGAGCATTTAAAAAATTTAGAAATACGATTATTTGGTTTTACAAAAACCAACGTCAGAAAGCTTGCTTATGAAGTGACGGAAGCAAAAAAAAATCCCCCAGATTTTCCCATGTCAAAAAAATAGCAGGATGGGATTGGCTAAAAGGATTCCGGGATAGAAATCCTAGTATAAGCCTTCGAACTCCAGAATCAAATTCATTC
This sequence comes from Harmonia axyridis, assembly GCF_914767665.1. Lineage (NCBI taxonomy): Eukaryota > Metazoa > Arthropoda > Insecta > Coleoptera > Coccinellidae > Harmonia > Harmonia axyridis. Next base: position 51,644,154 of record NC_059502.1, on the reverse strand, counting down.
GCTATAGCTAGTGCTTTCAACAAGCAGAAGATTCAAAAATATTTTGCCCTTCTTTCTATTGTACCGGAAAAGCATCATTTGAAGGCTGAAGACATATGGAATATCGACGGATCAGGATTATCAACAAGTACCTTCGAAAAATACTAAAATTTTTGCCATACGCGGCCGAAAACAGGTGGGAGTCCTGACTAGTGCTGAAAGAGGACATCATTTCACTGTGGTCTGCGGTATGAATGCCGTTGGGACTTACATTCCACCTCATTTTCCCAAGGAAAAATATGAAAAATGAATTAATGGACAATGGACACAGAAGATCCTTTCAATGGGAATGGCGATGAAAATTACGACATTGCATGTATATACTGCAATGACATGTTTTCTCGATCTCGTTCCAAAGAAATATGGCTCAAATGCAATGGATTTGACCAGTGGTGTCATGCAGAATGTGCAGGAGTTGACAAAAAAAAAATAAAAAAATGTATTTGCGAAATATGTACCTAGGTCATAATTTATCATGTACCTATGCCATCTCATCCACAGTGTTGAGGGTGAGATGGCATATGAAGACCTTGTTTGATTGTTATTTTACACTTTCATATTGTTATTATATTCAATTTTGAATGAAGCATTCCATAGATTATACATTGCACTATAATTTCGTCTGGTCCTAACCTTTTTAAGATATTTATATTGATAGATATAAACCTAGTTCAAAAAGTATGCCGTCTCAGACACATTTCCCCTAATGCATTTTAATCGAGCTTGATCCATTTATAGAATATGGAAAATGTCTCTGATAATAACAGCATTAGCTGCGGTTCATCAACAATTACAAGTAATTTGTCAATTGTTGATGAAAATGTAAATGAATGGAACAACATGGATGTGAGTGACTTTTTCAAAACTCAATTCACAGACTTTGATCTGAATACACTTCTGCAAACGAGCCCATTGGGTGCAAGTATACTGAAGTACTATGAGGTCAACAGAATACTAGATAACACGAGAAAAAATCGACTTGTTGATATTATTATAAAACACCTATATAAATATATAATCAAACAGTTAGTTTGGATTTATTTTAGTATTGAATCAGCGAAATTATTAAGTATTTTATTTTCATTCGACTGCGAAATGAAGGATATAATAAATTAGCAGCGAAAATTATAAGTTTATTCCCAAACGAAACGATAGGAATATATTTTGTACCACCAGTGAAGAAGAGGGATTCCCCGCATGGTAAATGCATTCTTGCAAGAGGGAAATTGGTCGATAAGGTGAAAAACCTTATCTATAAATGCGGAGAAGCTGAACCGGAAAGGAAGAGGTGTAAACTAGCTGCAGATAATGAAGAAATTTGTGCTAGTGATGATTGTAATTCTTCAACCTTAGAAGAGAATTCAGATTTAATTTGGCTTCAGATCAATTCAGAGCTCTGGGATGAAGTTATGAAGAAATGGTCCAATACTTTCCACCTCAGAATAATAAATGATTCTTCGAAGACCGTGAATGAAATATTTGGAATCTGGCCCATTTCGAAGGATCTAAGAAGTTATATGTTGGCAAGTATTGAAACGTCAAATAGAAGAAAAAGGAGTTTGAGCACCAAGAGATAAAACATTATCTGAACTTGTAATACTTGCTACAAAGAAATAATAACTACAGAATTACTATATAATTGGAACTGTTTTCTGTATTATAAAAAATAAAAAACACGTAAGAGACGTTATGGTTTTTCTATTGACAAACTTTCTTCGAATCGTCGGTATCTTTGAGGGGGGCTGCAGCCCCTGATGCCCCTTTTCTAGCTGCTAGTGGATTTGAATTTGATATTATTTCACAGTTCATTTTACAATATTTGAGCTGAATATTAGAAGTGTTAGAATTGATACTGATATTGATTTCGCAGTATTCTCTGTTGATAATCAAAGTTAATATTCTTTAACGTTATCGTTCGTTAGTCGTGAATTTGTGAATTTTCACTATTAGAGTTGGTGTGTGCGATTTGTGTGAACCAGTTCTAAAAAATGAATAGGCGGAAGACCAGCGATCTTTGGGCTTTCTTCACAGAAGTTGATGGAAATTATGCTACTTGCAATTTATGCAAGTTGAAATTATCTTTTAAAACGACCACTTCAAATTTAAGAAAACATTGGAAAAATCGGCATCCTTCTGTTACGTTCCAAACCAAAGCTGAAACAACGAAAACAGTTGAAAATGTAAGAAAAATGAATGTTTTCATAATAATATTTCATTAATTTTGCTTTGAATTTTTTACAGCTCCCAACAGTTGAAGCAACGAACCAATTAGCCACCACTTCTACACAAAATCAAGTAATTTCACCTGAAAGCACTGGGAGTGGGGTAACCCCACTCCCAGTGCTGCACGGAACAGACGTTTACCGAATCCGATACCTAAACAGTGATCACGTCACGCTTTAATTTCACTGATATCATGGAGGAACAGGAACGTTTCACAACGTGACCTAGAAATCACGGTATCGCTCATCTCTATCTGTTACAACTTCTGTAGCAAAGTACGGATTGGACGGAAGTCACCATGTCCTGTTAGAAGGGAGCTCCTGCCCACCGGAGAAAAGGAGTGTCCACTACTAAAGATATTTATTGATTTTTCATTTTTCAGATTAATTCTGACTTTGATCGTCTGCATCCAGATAAAGGGGTGAAACTATTCGCGAAGTGGCAGATCTTTAATGATTCCCTATTCGAATTGTGCGAAAGGAATATAAAGGATTCCTCCTCTGCAGACATCCTGGAAAACGCCAAAACAGAAAATGAAGCTAGGAACTGTGTAGCCCTTACCTACTTCTATAGACTTTAAATGAAATTTAGATTTTCAGATGTCAGATTCATATTTCAACTCATGAGCCTCCCATTTCTAATTCCTCCCAAAGGAAGATCGATAATAAATAAATCACACTGGAAATATTCAATCCAAGAGGTCATCCAAGGATTAATTGTTCAGGCCAAAGTTATATTTTTTATTTGAAGAAATTCAAGGTAAAATTAATCAATTACTAACTTCCTCATTTCTTGCAGAGCTCAGGAGATATTGGGCAAATAATACAAGAGCAGAAAACTAAAGCGGCTCAAAGGAATCAAACGGTCCACCCCTATTTGTTGGTATCGGGCGAGTCCCTATTGGAGCCGAAAAATGTCTACATTGTTATAGATGAGCTGTATCTTCAGTTTTCCTCTGCAGGCTTTAGACATATTATTTAAATTATTTCATGTTTTGGATGCGAATTATCCTATTCAATGCCATTACATATATGTGCTCATTAATAATCTGGCAGTTCGTAGAACGAAAGCAAAATCAATTGTCACTAATTTAATAGGTGTGGCACATAAATCAGATTTAGGGACCATACTCAAAACAAAAAAAATCAGTGTTTTGACTGATGAGCCTACAGATATAGGGGTCAATGAATCTGATTGCATTGTTGTACGATATTTTGATCAGTGTAAGGTAGAGTCATTATTATGGGAGCTCGTACCAATGTTTGATGAAAACAAAGATATAGAGAGGCAAGGAACAGCTGAACATTATTTTCAAAAAAATTGTCGATACTTTTGACTTAAACTAAATTCCTACGGAAAATATTATTGGATTTCACAAACACGTTGGCTTTCACCATCTGCTGTTATAAAGGATATGGACTCCATATCCTTCCGGATCGTCGGTTCGACAGTGAATAGTCGAATGGGTATTCCTAAGAGACAGTGATATAGACAAGTGATAGTAACAGTGATGTCAGCCAGTGATCAAGAGATTCTAAAGCGAGAGCCGTCCTTGATAGGTTACCGTACGAAACTGTAGGTACACGGAAAAAAATCTATTCTCAAATCAAGAAACATTATATTCTTGAAATATTAAACTTGATCCGAGTATATAATAAAAACGGACTCTTGTTTTCAAAATTTGAGTAACCGAACGACTCAAAAGCCTTTAGAGATAATAATGACTACCATGGAGATTGACCCACAGACAAGCGGTAATAAGAGAACCTACTCTATAATGGAGGATCCAGACGACAACACTCCTATATCAGTCACCAAGAAATCTCGAGTGGACAAAAGCAAGAAAATTGCAGCCCTGAAATTCATAGCAGAGCTGTTCATGAAAGTTCATGAGTCTGTAGGGATAATGGACAGTTATGCTAACATAAGCCTTGGACACCAAATCGCTAACATAGTGTTCACGGTATTGGTCATAAACAAGCAGCGGGCGAACGGTATAAGCGGCAATGCGGAGAAAAAAGCACTGGCGATGAAGACATTCACGGTGACATGTATGGTGAAGACTTATACCGTAAATGTCGAGAAAGCAATTCAGGATGGTAGGGATGCAGCAGCGTCAGTAGGATTAGAATTTAAAAAATACGATCCAAAAGACCCAAATAATTGGTACGGCACGGCTGCCCCTTATCTGGATTTCTTCTGTGCCAACCATTTGAGATTGAATGAGCTCAGACTAGGACACTCAACAATGCCTATAGGAAAGGATAATGGTACCTCAGTTACTAGAGATGAGCGATATTTCACGAACTGTGATTTAATCACTGATATCAGACTGTCACAGGTAGTCACGGTTCCGCAAAAATAATACAGAGCGTGACGGGATCACTGTTTGAACATTTCACAGATATTTTCAGGGCGTATCAACGTCCGTGGCAATCGTAAATTATGAAGCCCGCCTGATGTTTTTATTGCTTCGGAACCTTTGTCGGCAACTTCGCAGGCTTTAGGAAGTATTTTTGCAGGAGTTGTTGAACAATAATACTTGCTACAAAGAAATAATAACTACAGAATTACTATATAATTGGTACTGTTTTCTGTATTATAAAAAATAAAAAACACGTTGGAGACGTTATGGTTTTTCTATTGACAAACTTTCTTCGAATCGTCGGTATCTTTGAGGGGGGCTGCAGCCCCTGATGCCCCTTTTCTAGCTGCTAGTGGATTTGAATTTGATATTATTTCACAGTTCATTTTACAATATTTGAGCTGAATATTAGAAGTGTTAGAATTGATACTGATATTGATTTCGCAGTATTCTCTGTTGATAATCAAAGTTAATATTCTTTAACGTTATCGTTCGTTAGTCGTGAATTTGTGAATTTTCACTATTAGAGTTGGTGTGTGCGATTTGTGTGAACCAGTTCTAAAAAATGAATAGGCGGAAGAACAGCGATCTTTGGGCTTTCTTCACAGAAGTTGATGGAAATTATGCTACTTGCAATTTATGCAAGTTGAAATTATCTTTTAAAACCACCACTTCAAATTTAAGAAAACATTTGAAAAATCGGCATCCTTCTGTTACGTTCCAAACCAAAGCTGAAACAACGAAAACAGTTGAAAATGTAAGGAAAATTAATGTTTTCATAATAATATTTCATTAATTTTGCTTTGAATTTTTTACAGCTCCCAACAGTTGAAGCAACGAACCAATTAGCAACGACTTCTACACAAAATCAAGTAATTTCACCTGACCAAGAGCCTCCCGCAACCATCGTTTCGTGCAGCACTGTGAGTGGGGTTACCCCACTCCCAGTGCTGCACGGAACGGACGCTAACCGAATCCGATACCTAAACAGTGATCACGTCACGCTTTAATTTCACTGATATCATGGAGGAACAGGAACGTTTCACAACGTGATCTAGAAATCACGGTATCGCTCATCTCTATCTGTTACAACTTCTGTAGCAAAGTACGGATTGGACGGAAGTCACCATGTCCTGTTAGAAGGGAGCTCCTGCCCAGCGGAGAAAAGGAGTGTCATGCGACAGAGTGTAGGCCCCATGACAGCGCTACTGTGCCATGTGCGATCTGAGGAAAAATATCGGCAAAAGTGGACTGACGCAGCAAAGAGATCCATGATGCAAATCCCTTTGATCGACGAAGTGTTCGAAGTGACTAAGAACAAAATAGCCACTGAGATTAGTACTCTCATCAGACTTCTAGCCGACATAACACTGATCACCGGGGCTCGACATGCTAGGATTACTTTTCCGATGAATATGTTCGTGAAACTCTATAATGATTATAAAATAAAAGAACAAAGATTTCAAGACTTGAGCGCAGTTGCTCCTGCTGATAAGCCTGCACTTGTAAGAGATTTTACTCCTCCTGATGAACTGTTAGAGGGCTTCAACGTTTCAGGAAAAGGCGGGTATTACTGGTATCTAGGGATGTGTCAACACCGATGGACATTGGAGGGAAATGTTAACGAAAACGAAGCTAGACAGATAGTTTATCACAGCGTGTTCGGGACTCATAAGGAAGATCTGACCATCCTCTCACAAATTACAGACCAAGGAACATGGAATACAAGGGAAGACCTGTGGTAAAGCTGCTACATTCACACCCATTAAGTTAAGATATTACTCCAAACTGAGCGCTGCCAATCAAACTGGATTGTTTGCGTCAAAGTATACACAGACATGCGCAGTTCCAGTGTTCAGCCGCAAGAGAACTCAACACTTTTCTGATGAATTCTTTGAACAAATTGGCCAGAGAACAGGGCATACTTCTGCTGCCAAGTCCATACCGCAGTTAATATCAGCACTCACTGATGTTCTTTCTGGGCTGAGAGAAGATCTAATCTCACAAGGAAAGAAGATGGAGATTGCACTGATTACCCAGTACTACGCGATGTCAACACTTAGACTTTCTTATGCATTCATTGACTTATGTGAAACAAAAGCGCACACGCTAAAAGCTGTGTTCCACCAAGGGAAAGCACTCATGACAAAATATGAAGCACTTCAGGAGGCTCAAAAAAAACAGCCGATTGCATTCCATCACTACTGTGTAGTATATAACAGACCCAATTGGATGGAAGCAAGCTCTTACCCTGATGTTGCATATTGTGCAGCTGAACCGGAAAGGAAGAGGTGTAAACTAGCTGCAGATAATGAAGAAATTTGTGCTAGTGATGATTGTAATTCTTCAACCTCAGAAGAGAATTCAGATTTCATTTGGCTTCAGATCAATTCAGAGCTCTGGGATGAAGTTATGAAGAAATGGTACAATACTTTCCACCTCAGAATAATAAATGATTCTTCGAAGACCGTGAATGAAATGGCCCATTTTGAAGGTTCTAAGAAGTTATATGTTGGCAAGTATTGAAACGTCAAATAAAAGAAAAAGGAGTTTGAGCACCAAGAGATATAACATATCTGAACTTGTCCACTACTAAAGATATTTATTAATTTTTCATTTTTCAGATTAATTCTGACTTTGATCGTCTGCATCCAGATAAAGGGGTGAAACTATTCGCGAAGTGGCAGATCTTTTATGATTACCTATTCGAATTGTGCGAAAGGAATAAAAAGGATTCCTCCTCTGCAGACATCCTGGAAAACGCCAAAACAGAAAATGAAGCTAGGAACTGTGTAGCCCTTACCTACTTCTATAGACTTAAAATGAAATTTAGATTTTCAGATGTCAGATTCATATTTCAACTCATGAGCCTCCCATTTCTAATTCCTCCCAAAGGAAGATCGATAATAAATAAATCACACTGGAAATATTCAATCCAAGAGGTCATCCAAGGATTAATTGTTCAGGCCAAAGTTATATTTTTTATTTGAAGAAATTCAAGGTGAAATTAATCAATTACTAACTTCCTCATTTCTTGCAGAGCTCAGGAGATATTGGGCAAATAATACAAGAGCAGAAAACTAAAGCGGCTCAAAGGAATCAAACGGTCCACCCCTATTTGTTGGTATCGGGCGAGTCCCTATTGGAGCCGAAAAATTTCTACATTGTTGTAGATGAGCTGTATCTTCAGTTTTCCTCTGCAGGCTCTCGACATATTATTTAAATTATTTCATGTTTTGGATGCGAATTATCCTATTCAATGCCATTACATATATGTGCTCATTCAGCGTTGTGTTTTCGATATCGTAACAAAATCCTATGCAATCCCTCATTTTATACTGGAGTATGTCACAAAATTAAGACCAACCTGTTGATTTTTCCGAAAATTTTTCAATTGATTTATTTTTATCTACAGAATAGGAATATCAAGGGTGCCATTTTTGTTTAGATTCCAGACTTCTGAGTGCTTTTGTCTAAATTTTTAAAATGGAATGTATAGAATGTCATAAAAAGTTTGAAACTTTCAAAACTTTCTCATTTCATTTAGAATATGTTCATAAGGTCAGTGAATATTCATGTCCTTTCAAGGAATGTTTTCGAGTATATCACAGAAAAGGAGATCTTAAAAAAAAATGCCAGATTCATGTCCTCATAAAAAAAGAACAAATATTTTTTTTCATACTTCTTCAATTTCTCCCATATTCTTGGAAAAAAAGCGAACGCAATTTTAAATACTCGATATAGATCGAACATCATTCAAAAAAGCTTTTGTTATGAATATTTCTTCAACTTGTAATTGTTATATAATCAAAGCACATTTAGCTAATTTTGTTTTACTTTCAGAGGCTGTATATGTCCTTTTTGAACAAGAGAGGCCAACTGATCTCAATGACGCTGTCATCAAAAGGGCTATCCAGGACTGGTTAAGACTGGCCAATCAACGATTTGAATATAAAAAAAAATAAACTAATGAAATAGAAGTATTTAAAAAATCTGTTTGTATTTATAGCATTATATTCTTTTTTTTTATATTAAAAAAACATTGATTTTTCGTATCGAAAACTGTTCATTTTTTTCTAACTCCCATAAAAGATGTCAACTTATTTAACAGAGCCATACCAAATAATATTCTCAGATACTTTAAAAAAATTATGACCCTCTGGAAATTTAGATTTAAAAAAAATTTAAACTACTTGCTTATTTTCAACGAGGAATCAAGTCCTAAATTCCTTGCATATATTTGCAGACCCCCTTTCATATATAAGTAATATAAAAATTTGTCAGACCGAATAGGTAAACTATTCAAAATCAGAGAATTATCAGATCTTAAAAAATTATTATTCATCATACTCACAATCATCAGATCTGATATAAATTTTAACTTCTTTAATTTTAAAGAAGTTAAAATTTATATCAGATCTGATGATTGTGTTATAATATGAATCTATATTTGCGGTTCTTGTAAAAATATCTAGCCAAATCCTCTTTATGGCAACCATAATTCTGAATTTATCGAACGTCCATTTTCTTTTAATTTTCAGGCAATGAAACTTTTTGAAAATCTTATGGAATATATTGTTGAGAGGTCATTAATATGATGTTATTGAAATAATTCCTTCAAAACCGTTCCGAAATTGACAACATTCAGACGTCAAAAACTATACAATTCAAAGACTTTTCAAAAAGTGTTTGATTGTCTCAGTCTTTACTTGTCGGAAATTCATCTTGATGATTAAATCATCAACTTTTCAAAAACATCGAAAAAACGTTCATCTTTGAATCTTCTGATAAACATCCAATTTCTTCATTCATGTAGACCATCTGAAGAAGATATTACATAATTTAGAGGTTATGAGTATCATCTATATATTATCAGATTGTTGATCTAAGGAAAATGTCAAAAATCTGATTATATATATACAGGGTGTTTCATCATAAACTGGACAAACATATATATTCGTGTAGAGGACATCGGGAGAATCATTTTTGCCTTATACAATATATCCCGTTTTCGACGCATAAGCGAGATACAGGGTGTTAAACGTCAATTTTGAGCAATATTCTTATGGATGTGATCAGTTTTGTATAACACTCAAAGAAACGGTTTTTATATATATATATATATATATATATATATATATATATATATATATATATCCTCAAGCATCTATTATATGTCAAACATAATACCAATTCAGGATAATCTAGAATTAATCAGAAATTGTTCTTGTTGTAGAATGAATTTATTTTACGTTAAGAGTCCGTTCACGCGGCGCAAATTCAGGCGTTTTCTTAACTAATTCGGTCTTGATTTTCTCAGAAACGGTAAACGCTATCGAGATGATTCAAAACAATTTATCTTTATCCCTTGTATGTTCGTTAGGTAATAATTTTACTTTAAGTTGCAAATTAATTGTTTTATTGACGTAAAAAGAACGATTTTCAAAACCAATTCTGATTAATTTATTGTCGCTTCAGTTGACCTTAATTCGAAAATCTAATACAACATGATCATAGCCTATTTTTTCTTCTTTCCAATGATACCAATAAGAATTATATTACATCATAGTTACTCAAAATTCTATGTGACGTTGTAAATCTGTTTCAAGTGCCAGAATTGTGAACTAAAAATCGTTGCTCCTCCCTGAGGGGCGTGGCTTGTAGCTATCAGGACCGTCTTTTAGGAAATATATTCTTGAAAACCTGAATTATTTGTCGCGAACAAAAAAAAATATTTTGTCGTTTAAAAAAGCCATACGACCGATTTTCATGTTACTTTTTCGAATGAAAAAATGTATTCCTCGTGGAAGATTTTGGATCCAATAGTCAACTTATTACTTCGGACCGAAGGTTTCGTAAGTTTGAGAAAAAAGAAATGTTTGTTATTGAAGGAAAGCGATTTGGATTTGATGGTGTCAGGTAAATCATCTTGTGTTCACCATATTTCATATAATACAGAATTAAGGTAGTTTTGAACCTCTCTCAGAGAAGGTATTGTACTTTGAAAGTTAACAAGAAGTGATTTCGTGTAAAATTATTTGATTCATATCAAGATTTTATTGACCCATTATATAAACATCAGTTGTAAATAAGGGTTATTCGGTACTCTTTTGTGTACGTATTATTTCAATGCTGGACAATTTGACAGTTTCTAGGTCGGTTCAGCATTGCATAGGTACCTGAAAGAATTCAATTTCGAAGAAAGGATTTAAAAGGGTCTATTTTTGTACTAATACCTATATTTCTACTTACTCAATGATTTTATGTAGAAATGAAGGATATTAACAATACCTGACATTCAAATAACGCATTTTCAAACTGAAATTCCTAGAATGGTATTCTCAATTTGGGGGTGAGGTATTACTTGAAGTTTTCATATATATTTGTCCTGTGTAGTAACGTTCAAATCTTCGAACATCATTGGAGGTTTGAACACGAATTTTGCGTTGAAATTAATAGTTCGTGAAATAGTGATATGGATTTGATCAAGATCGAAGAAGTTTATAAGGAAATTGAGCAGAAAACACGGCTTCAAACTGATTCCTCTGATTGGTATCAGCAGAGGAGGAAATTGTTGACGGCTTCAATATTCGGAAAAATATGCAAAATGCGTGGTACGACAAGTTGTTGCTCAACAGTTGAAAGCATTTTGTATTAACAATTTTCTGCAAAAGCTATAGATTGGGGAAAAAATAATGAAGATCGAGCGAAGCGTCTATTAGAAAATGAATTATGCTCGAAGACTACAAATAGTGGCCTTTTTATTAATAAAGAATGGCCTTTTCTAGGTGCTTCCCCAGATGGCGTTGTTGAAAGAAATAATCTTTTAGTTGAAATCAAATGCCCTTTTTCAGCAAGAAATAATAAGATAAAAGACGCTATTGAACAAAAAAAAAATAACATATTTGGAAGAGAATGGAGACCAGGAATATCGATTAAAACAAAATGATAATTATTATTTTCAAGTTCAGGGACAATTGAATATAGCTGAAAGAGAAAAATGCTACTTTGTCGTGTGGACTTTTTATTTATCGAAGTCAACATCGACAAAAAGTTTTTCAAAGAAAAAATGTTACCAAAACTCGAAAAATTTTATTATGACTGTGTTTTACCTGAAATAATTGATCCAAGACATACAAGAGGCTTAAAAATAAAGGATTCTCAATACAAATTAGATCTTCAAGATGAGCAAAAATTGAAGAGAAAAAAGGCAATTTGAAATTGTTCAATTACTGCTCCCCTGTGTATAGCGCTATTGCTTGGATCAGGACTCTCTTGGTCGAATTCAATGGTTACAGAACAACTGTATAAGATTTATCGTCGGAATTAGAAAATTTGAGTATGTATCTCATAAGCTGGTAGAATTGAGTTGGCTTCCTATGAGACTTCGTTTCAACTATCATGCTCTCTGTACTTTCCATAAATTAGTTGTGAAGAGAAGACCACCTTATTTTTTCAATAAGTTGCAATACAGAGCTAATGTTCACAATGTTCATATCAGACATAAAAATTTGCTTACATGTCCTCATCGTAGAACCTCAACATTTCAAAGAAGTTTCAGACACAACATCTGTAAATTGTACATTGTTATACCTTATGAATTGAAACAACTTAATGATCACAGATTCAGGAACAAAATCAGAAGAAACCTGCTCAGTTCCTCCTAACTCACCTTCCATCTCCGAGAGGGTGAAAAAGGAATTTTTTTTTTCAATTCTTTATGCTCTATTATTATTTTTTTTTAAATCAATGTTATTGGATGGATAACACACAATGTATGTATGTATTTAATTTTTTTTTTTTCATGTATCAACAAGGGTTAAGTGGTAGAACACCTAAGGGTGAACTTCCCCTTGAAATTTCTTTAAAGAAATAAAGGCCTTATTATTATTATTATTAAATATATCATTATCAAGCAAGCTCCATTATTTATTTGATTTATACAAAGTTTTATTCTCCTATGAATTCCTTAGAACTGTAGATATTTATGAAATAAATTCATCAACATTCTCAATGAAACTTAACAATTTTGATTCGTTCAAAATTCATTCCATTTAATTCATAAGGGTTTTTAACAATTCAAAAAATGAGAATAATGGTATATCAAAGCTTATTTGGATTCCCAATTTGATATGGAGTAATTATGGAAAATAGAGGGTCATTTTCAAAACCTAAAAAAGAGTTCGTATTTCTCAAGTCTATTCTAATTATAAGAAACCGTCTTTACAACTTTAATCATAGATGACCATTTGACAATCATTCCATTTCATCAAAATGTCAAGAATGCGGCCACATATTCCGACACGCACTAGTAGAACACGAGAAAGAAACGAGATCATCCCAATGCGTTACAAATTCATTCTATCTGGGCTGAGGGCCTAATACGTTCCCGATATATTCACCACAATAGTCAACGCCTACCCGCTCTTGCCCCTTCACGTCGCGACCCCTCTGCTACCCAAGCAGTGTGGTGTAAACAGACTCTTAAATAGACGTCTAAAAAGTAATACTTTTCAACGTAAATCTCGCGGACATTTTTACGTCGAATCTAGGTTAGAAGTTCTATACTTTCTAATGTTTTCTTGATCGTCTAAAAATCTATGAGATATTGTCTAAAAAATGTTATAAAGATGTGTGTGTGTGTTGTTTGGGCACATCATAAAATATCATTCTTCAAATAAGGATTTTTCTAATGGAGAGCACCAAGAATTCAGAGGAAATTATGAGTCCTCCCCTGTTTGGGATGGAAGAAGGTGAGGAAGATTTCTTTGGGTGGCTTATTGCAAAAAACCCAAATAAGAGGAAAAGAATAGACAAATCTTTGGAAATCAGCATTGATAGAGAAAAGTATACTGGATTAACTGAGAACCTCAGGAAAATCGCAGAAAAACTAAGGGAAGTGATTGAAGAAGAAAAAGAAATGAAGGACGAGATGAAGGAGAAGTTGATGGCAATAACCTCAAGTATTAATCAAGAAATAGTTACAATGAAGGAAGACATAAATCAAAAGGAGAAACATGACGTGGGGACACAGGCACCTGAGGAGATCCAACTTGAAAGGACGATTGGACATATACGGGGAGAAATTGTAGAGAACATGAGTTGGGAGGATACAGAGAGGATATCGGAATGGGAATGGCCTGAGGAGGCGTATAAACACAAGGTAGTTAGTGAAAACATAACAGGAAGGGACAATAGTGGCTATAGCAGATGGAAAAAGAATGGCTCAGACAAGGCTTATTAGACAGCTGATAGGGACATCAAAAAGTGTGTCAAGTTACATACAGGCGGGAAAAATAAAGGGAGGAGGGTGAGATGGAAAATAAACGAAGAGATCGTGAAGGAGGCCAGAGAAGTACATCTGGTTGGCCTATCAGAGGAAGAGGGCGGACAGGGGAAAAATTGTTCGAAGCTTGTCAAAAAGTAAAACAAACAATGAAGAAAAGCGAGGCAGAGAAAATACATTTCGCGATAATCTGCGACATCCTAGAATCCTAGAATGTGTTTTCCAGGAAAGAACAGAAATCATATTACATGAAAAGGATCCCCCTTATGAAAAAAGAAAGACAAGAAAGACACGAGAGACGGAGGCAATATTGGTAGAGAGGGAAGAGGGAGTCACATATGCCCAGATGGTTGTTTATCTGAAACAAAAATTGGTAAAGCAAGATAATGTGAGGGACGAAATAGAAGGACTCAGACAAACAAGAGAGGGACATCTTCTGCTAGAAATGAAAAGAGGCAGCAAGGAGACGGGTAATATCTGCAAACTCATTAAAGAAAAAACGCAGCAAGAAAACGTGAAAAGATATAGGGGAGGAGAGAGAAAGAAAGCTGCAAATATATACGGTCTGGATATAGATGTCACCGAAGATCAGGTCAAGGAGGCTCTTAAAAAACAAACCACTGGAAAAAAGGGGAAATAGAAGTTAAGGCGCTGAGGCCAATGATAGGTGGAAGGCAAGCAGCTACGGTGATTGCAGATCCCGAAACCATAGAATTATTGGTGAAAAAAAAAAAACAAAGTAGGATTCTCCACAGCTAATTTGAGAGAGAGAACACCAATGTTGAAATGTAACAGATGTTGGGAGGAGGGACACATGGCCAAAGAGTGCAAAAGAGAAGATAGAGAAAATAAAATGTAGGAACTGTGGGAAATCAGGACATATGGTAAGGCAATGTGTTGACGAGCCATTCTGCCTGATATGCTTAGAAACCGGTCACAGAACAGCAACCAAAAGATGCTCCGCAAACCAGAGGAATGCCGGTATACCTGAAAATATATTTATGAACAGATTCCATATATCAGTATGTATTGAAAATGAGGAATTGGGTATAATAACGTATTATACACCAGTGACAGTTATATTAAAAGAAGAGTCTAGTTTCGACAAAATTGTTAATTCAAATAAAGTTCTCAAATTGAAACGGGCAATTTATGGTCTAGAACAGTCATCCAGAGTACGGTATGAAAAAGTAGAAAAAATCTTACTTTCTTTAGGCTTTGTCCAATCTAATTATGAACAATGTCTTTTCTTAAAGAACAACATTAATGTAAAAGTAATGATAGCATTATATGTAGATGATTTCTTCATGTTTTCCAACTTTGATAAGGAAACAGATAATCTCAAAAGGGAACTAAAGTCCAAATTCAAAATTAAAGATTTAGGGAATCTGAAGCATTGCTTAGGAGTAAGAGTAAAGTTTGACGAGACAAAAGGCCAGATAACTTTAGATCAGGAAACTTTTATTGATAATTTATTATCAAGATTCCATATGAGTAATTGTAAACCTGTGAGCACTCCTATGGAATATAACCTCAATTTGGAAAAAGAAGAAGGAAAAGATACAAATTTTCCTTATCGACAATTAATAGGGGGATTAATGTACTTAGCAGTGCTCACAGGGCCTGACATTTCATTTTGTGTCAGCTATTTGGGCCAATTTAATACCTGCTTTAACGAAGCACATTGGAAAAGTGCAAAAAGGGTACTGCGTTACGTAAAAGGTACAAAATGTAAGGGTCTTACCTTTAGAAAGTCAGACACACTAAAATTAGAAGGTTTTGTTAACGCTGATTGGGCTGCAAATATCTTAGATCGGATATCGTATAGTGGCTATTGTTTCAGGCTTTCTGGTGCAATTGTATCTTGGGAAAGTAGGGAACAATGCTCTGTATCCCTTTCTAGCACAGAAGCAGAGTATATAGCGATCTCCGAAGCTTCAAGAGGAGTTATCCATTTATACAATATGTTTGAGGAGTTAACAGGGAAGTTTGAGTGCATACCTCTGTTAAACGATAGTCAAAGTGCACAAAAGTTGTGCCTAAACCCAACAGTTCACAAGCGAACCAAGCATATTGATATAAGATATCACTTTGTTATGCCCGCCACTCACGAAGCGTTTCTTCAAGCGTTTGGTAGCAAGCGTCGAAGAGATTCCAGTCAGACAGCTCGGGACACGGCCGTACGACTGTAAATCAGAGTATGAACTTGACTGCCCGACTGGAATCTCTTCGACGCTTGCTACCAAACGCCCGAAGAAACGCTTTGTGAGTGGCGGGCATTAGGGAAACGATAAACAAAAATATCGTTACGATTGAATATTTGCCGACTAACAATATGCCAGCCGATGTATTGACAAAAGGCTTAAGTTTTGTTAAGCATCACAAATTTTCGAGGGAATTAGGTTTATTTGTACTCTACTCATTATCAAAAGTACATTACAAAAACCCTCAGTTTAGCTGATCTAACTGCCGGGTATGGAACAGAAGGGCACTTCAAGACTCTTCACCACCTATCAATGTATATTGGGGCGATGGAGATGAAGTTAGAGATCCCTATAGCCAAGAAAGAGCCTACTTTATCGGACATTCTATCTGCAATCCACAGGACTCACGCAGTAGTGGCCCAGATAGATGTAGCGGTAAACAAACCAGGCACAAAAGACACACTGCAGACTCCTGGTATATTGAGTACACGATTAGACCTCCTAGAAAGTCATCTGAACTCAATCCAGACAGTTACCCAGATGAACACTCCCTTGAACCCTCCGAGCCTCCCTGCTACTCTACCACCTAGCTACCCTACAAATCCTCCAAGTCTTGCAGGGAGCAGCCAATCTGGATCTACGACTTCTGTAGCAGATCTTCAGAATTTTCTTGCCAAAAAGTTCACTTATGTAAAACGTGAACTGCTTAAGTCGCGTTATCCTGAAATATATGCCTCCTTCAAAGTTCTTGTAAAACACAGCGAACTTGATAGAGTTAAAAATCCTGCAAATTGGCCAAACAATGCAAGCGTTCATTATTTTTCCCAAGTCGAGTGAAAATCTCCGAGAAGTAAAAATGGATTATCAACCATTCAAAATTATTCACGCAAATGTTCAATCCTTATTCAACAAATTGAACAATCTGGAACTTTTATTTGAGGTTGAACGCCCTTTCATTGCTAGTGTGGTTGAACACTGGTGTAATAACGAAAAACTCCAAGTCATGTCTATTCACGGATATATTCAGGTGGCCTCCTTTTGTCGTGAAACTTATGGTCATGGGGGTGTTGTCATATATGCAAGTGATGGTCTTCAAGTGAAAGGTGTTGGAATCCCAAAGTTCTCAGAGGAAAAACAATTTGAGTTTTGTGGAGTGACCGTTACTCTTCCAGATATTAAAATTTGTGTAATAAGTGCATATAGAGTTCCTGATGGGGATTTTACTCTCTTCCTGGATAGAATGACGTTTGTTTTACAGCACTGTATTATATACCTCGAAAAAAAACACCCGTTACATACGATCGAAAAAATCAAACTAACCCATAACTTTTCTTTGAGGGGCACATGTGAGCACAAATTGACTGGATTACGTAGAGGTAATTTAATTCAAATTTCACATTACAAATTAATTGAACTGAGAGTGATAATTTCATTCACTTTTTACAAATTCCATTAAAAAATATTTTCGAAATTTTGAAAAAAAAAAGAAGTTTTTTTGACATCTTTAACATTTCGGGGGGGTTTGAACCCCTAAACCCCCCTCCTCTGGCTACGCCCGTGTATTATTATATCCAGCTAAGAACTATTTCATTCCCTCATTTTCACCCTGTTTAAGATGTTTCTAGTTTCTTAATTTCATTTTTCTTCATGAGAATCTTATGTCTTTATTGTCGTCCTCTTCATCGCAAGTTGTATGGTAAGGGTCGATCAACTTTTTTCAGAAAAGCAAACTGAGTTAAAAAAAAATTTATTAGTGATTTGATTGATTGATTGATTCTATCAACAGAAGAATGAAGATATGCTAGGGTTTGTTGAAATCAGAAAATTTTTTATCAGAGATCCTGACTGCTAAACGAGAATATAATTACCTCACAAGAAAACTCCATAGAATCCTGCAAGAGTACTTCAATTCAAAATTTCAACACCATATCGAAAATATTGACAACAGTGGAAGGCTACCAAAAAAAAAAAAGGCCAGCTATCTCCGAGGAGAAAGCGACAGTATTTTCATCACATTTCTCATATAACAGCAAATATTGTGAGAATGATTCTAACAGAAGAAATTTCAGAGGCTTGGTGAGATGTTGAGGTGGGTGCGATTTGGGAAAAATTTCATCATTAAGCCGGATATCAAATTTTCATCAAAACAAAAACTTCAGCATTGGATTTGTGTTAATATTATATTATTTTATTCTGTCGGAATTTCAATCAATTTATAATTTTAGTAGTTGAACGTTTCCGTTTTGTTAGTACTAATAATTATTTATTTTCATAGTCGTTATACAGCGATTTCATTGTAACTTATTATTTTCACACGAAAATTGAAGAGAAGGAATATTATACAATGCAATATAGGTACATACTCACTTTTCTCTAATTTCGCAATCACTTTATTTTTCAATAAAAAAAAATCATATCCAGTTCCAATATTCAGCTTTCTATTCATCTGCCATTTTTTACTTTTTAATTTTAACGAATCATCACATTTTACTCACTCTTCTTTATTTATCCAATAAGTTCATTTAAATCTAGTTTTGCGTCTTTTCACCTCTGCCTTCATACATATAAGGTAATAGTTGATTGCTACTTGGATTCAAAAATGGTGTAATTATTAAATGAATAAATGTCCAAATAAAAATTAGAATAGAAACATTTTGTAATTAAATATACTTAAAATTCCGATTTTTTGTGGTATTTCATTTCTTTCATATTGTCTATTTCTATATTCTTTCTTTTTATTTCTTCATTTTGGCGTACCACAATCAATGACACAATTGTCTTTTATAAATTCTCATTCTGTATGTTTGCTTTTCGCTCCTTTTCTGTCAATATTCTCATTGAATTTTAGATCCCTTCCTTTTTCTTCATTTTGTGCTTGATTTTCGCCTCGTTTCTTTCAATATTCTCATCGAATTTCAAATCCCTTTCTTTACATATTAGGAAAAGTGTATGTGAACTCAGGAAAAGTGTTTTATCGTTTTCTAATAACCATTTAGATCAATCAATGAATGTGCAGCTTATTCTGGGGGATGAGCGTGGTATGATTTTTTGAGAGCAGGAATTTTTCTCTGTTTGAGGAATTTCTGTTAGAGAATGAATACAGGAACCCATAGATCTTCACAATCATGGGGAGGGTGCTTACTTATCGTCATCAAGACGCACATATCGAACTCACTTAGATGGTTGGGTGAGAGCAGTGTTGTTCAGCACGTCACTGCGTTCCCAGCGGTGAGACAAGAACCCTGCGCACGCCCCTGGATTGACAGTTCGAAGTCAACCGCGATTCGTCTTCAAGATCGAAATTTGAGGTTCTGATTAATCCTAAAATGTCGAGTGCAGTTGTAGGGAAAAAACGTAGAATGAAAACTCATCAGTAAGTGCCGAATGAAAAGCCAGAAAGTACGATATTAAGTGCTATTGCACACATCAAAGAACGAAAGGTTTGCTCCAAAACACAGAAGAATCGGTTCTGAACTTGACTCTCAAACAAAGTTGCATGCCCATATTTGGCATGAGCTTCTGGGTTGACAGATAGGAGTCTTCAGCGACTGGCGCAAAACTTTCGTATCTTGGCTGCTGTTTGCATGATCAGTAAATCCAGCATTTGCACGAACTGTTAAGCGTATGAAATATATCACATCAAAATAATCAATGCCACAGAAAGTCAATGGTCTGAAATATGGTATAGTGCTAGCATTAGGTATCGGCAAGTATTAATGAAATCTCATTTTTGACAGTTCTAACATTGTATTTAGATAATACAGAAGGACAAAGTAGGTTTCGCGAAAACAATTTTCAAGTCGATATACTCTGCTAACTTATTTATGAATATTATATTCTAGACAGTTCTAGATTAACCCTTGTAACCTCACAGCTTTTCAGTCGATTCATAGTCCTCTTTTCGCCAAATTATAATTTTTTCCAATATGCTCAACGAAGTTTTAATGGATTGAAATGAAACAGGCAATTTTGTTATTGAGTGTTCCAAAAAAATACAAATCACCGTATCAATAAAGGCCATGTAGGTATCAGAACCAGTAACGAAAACATACAAAAACAAAAAACAATTGTACAATGGACTAGTTTTTATTTTTTTGTTAAGGATTAATTCTAAAAATTTAAGTAAAATGAAACAAAAATGTGGAAGAATCATTGAAATATCTCTAGAAATGAAAAATGGTTGGGTGAGAGCAGTGTTGTTCAGCACGTCACTGCGTTCCCAGCGGTGAGACAAGAACCCTGCGCACGCCCCTGGATTGACAGTTCGAAGTCAACCGCGATTCGTCTTCAAGATCGAAATTTGAGGTTCTGATTAATCCTAAAATGTCGAGTGCAGTTGTAGGGAAAAAACGTAGAATGAAAACTCATCAGTAAGTGCCGAATGAAAAGCCAGAAAGTACGATATTAAGTGCTATTGCACACATCAAAGAACGAAAGGTTTGCTCCAAAACACAGAAGAATCGGTTCTGAACTTGACTCTCAAACAAAGTTGCATGCCCATATTTGGCATGAGCTTCTGGGTTGACAGATAGGAGTCTTCAGCGACTGGCGCTAACTTATTTATGAATATTATATTCTAGACAGTTCTAGATTAACCCTTGTAACCTCACAGCTTTTCAGTCGATTCATAGTCCTCTTTTCGCCAAATTATAATTTTTTCCAATATGCTCAACGAAGTTTTAATGGATTGAAATGAAACAGGCAATTTTGTTATTGAGTGTTCCAAAAAAATACAAATCACCGTATCAATAAAGGCCAAGTAGGTATCAGAACCAGTAACGAAAACATACAAAAACAAAAAACAATTGTACAATGGACTAGTTTTTATTTTTTTGTTAAGGATTAATTCTAAAAATTTAAGTAAAATGAAACAAAAATGTGGAAGAATCATTGAAATATCTCTAGAAATGAAAAAGTTATGGGACTTAGAAGTTGAGCTTGGAAGAATAATTTCATAGTCTAGTCTGACGTCTCTAGTGTGTGACGTCACGCCACTTACACGAGGCGACTGGTATTCGCAAAGTGCTTACGAATTCATTGGTGTATAATCACTTGTGCCGTTCGTGTTGTATTGTGCCTATGTGTGCAAGCACGACAATTATAAACCTCAATAAATTGTTTTTTCATGTACCAAATGACATGAATCAAAGGAAGAAGTGGTGCAAATTAATGAGGCGTGACTTAATTGGACCAAAAACTACTTCATATGTGTGTGAACTCCTTTTATTTCAGCACTGACATAAGATGGATTTGAAGAAAAAAACTCCATCACTGCGAATATATCTATTTTAGGTAAATTGTCACTTTGTCCTTCCACGAAGCCTTCTTCCATTATGGTGACATAAAAACAAAACTCCAGTTGAAACTAGTGTACAACTACAAACGGCTAAGTATTTAACATAATTTATGGTGTAGCGATCTCAGGCAAGTGGCGTGACGTCACAGACGAGTCGGAGACCAAAGACGTTCCGCGCTAAAATACGTAAATTTAAATAATCTATTTCTCAGATATTTATTGATGGATTTTCGAAATTTTTCCACTGATTTAACAGTTTTGCTCTATATTTTAAATCTATCGTGTCAAATATAGTATTATAAACATCACTAAACTAGTTAGTCCATTGCAATTCTTTGTCAAATAATGTGATACTAGAGGAGGAGTATGAAGTGAGTTTTGGAGATGAGAGATTTGTAAATAGTTTTCTCCTATTTCTTTTGAAAAATTTTGATCTATTTTTGTAGGAAAAAGTTATTTTTTATTGTAAATAGTCGTTCCCTTTATTTGTGAATTTTTTTCCATTTATTTATGTTAAAAAAAAATGAAAAAATTGAAAATGAAAAAAAAATAAAAAATGAAAAAAATAAAAAAAAATGAAGAATTTTGAAAGGAAAAATTTTGATTTATTTTTGTAGAAAAAAGTTATTTTTTATTGTAAATAGTCGTTCCCTTTATTTGTAAAATTTTTTTTTCATTTATTTATGTTAAAAAAAAAATTAAGAATTTTGAAAGGAAAAATTTGTAAATAGTCGTCTCCTTACATTGGAAAGGGATTTTTATTCATTTTTGTAGAACAGAGTTATTTTTTTGTATTTGTTATGACAAATCATTTATTCATTTTTATTGAATTGTATTTTATTGAGGAAAATGAAGTAAGTTTCGGAGATGGGAGATTTGTAAATAGTTTTCTCCAATTTTTTTTTGAAAAATTTTCATTTATTTTTGTAGAAAAAAGTTATTTCTTATTGTAAATAGTCGTTCCCTTCATTTGTGAAATTTTTTTTTCATTTATTTATCTTAAAAAAAAATGAAAAAATTGAAAATGAAAAAAAAATTTAGAATGAAAAAATGAAGAATTTTGAAAAGTTTTGATTTATTTTTGTAGAAAAAAGTTATTTTTTATTGTAAATAGTCGTTCCTCCTATTTGTAAATTTTTTTTTCATTTATTTATGTTAAAAAAAATGAAGAATTTTGAAAGGAAAAATTTGTAAATAGTCGTCTCCTTTCATTGGAAAGGGATTTTTATTCATTTTTGTAGAACAGAGTTATTTTTTTATATTTGTTAAGACAAATCATTTATTCATTTTTATTGAATTGTATTTTATTGAGAAAAATATTCATTTTTTTAAAAAAGAATTGTTTATTTATGTTAAAGTGTGAGATGGTCTTAACCAAGCCTGTTATGTTATTCTATGATTATTCTGTGAGCGCATCTGCGCATTGTCAACGGACTGTTTCAGTAGTTAAGTAGATGTCACGTTGGTAAAAAAGATGTATGGTTGCTGAAGTAATAATTAATATAGAGTTGTAAAAGTTAAGAATCGTTTTACTGAATCCTGATACTTCTTCACGATAATTCCTAATCAATCTAACATTGGTTATGGGCCCAGAATAGAAGTATTGAGGAAGTTAGGAGTATTATCGCTGGAACAAACAATCACCTAAAGCATGGAATAAACAATTTAATAGTGTTATGAAAAAACTGAAGTTTAAGAGATCAAAGTCTGACTATTGTAAATAAAATAAATAAATAAATTAATGAATGACGTCTTTATTCAGAGAAGCAGGATTATAATATGCCTGGCAATCATGTCAGTCTTTTTAGTTTTTTGTATGAGAATATAATATGTTATTTAATTCTCTATGTCGATGACATATTGATAGCCTGTGTTAGGACCTAGTTGATGGCAACAGTGTCAACACCGCACGCATCCAGGGCGGTAAAGAAGTGGAGCGCGAAAAGACAGTACCCTTCGAGACCTTATGAAGTACACATCGCTGTATATCAATTTATGTATGCATCAAGTTACGTGCAATTAAAACACAAGTTCAAAATCCAGTGCATATGTTTTTTTCTACAGTCCACAACCATTCA
Organism: Harmonia axyridis; assembly: GCF_914767665.1. Classification (NCBI taxonomy): domain Eukaryota; kingdom Metazoa; phylum Arthropoda; class Insecta; order Coleoptera; family Coccinellidae; genus Harmonia; species Harmonia axyridis. Next base: position 51,620,663 of record NC_059502.1, on the reverse strand, counting down.
GCCTGCAATGATGGTAACTTTTTGAAATATTTAAATGAGAAACTTTGCGAATCATTTAAGATTAAGAAATTAATTAATGATGAATGTGAATTTTTGGGAATTAAAATTAAAAGAAATAGAGAAAATAAAATTATAATGATGGATCATCAGATATTAGCTATAGAAGTTGTTGTATAAGGAGTTGTTAGGTAGCTTAATGTATATAATGTTGGGAACAAGACCTGACATATGTTATAGTATTAGTTATTTTGACCAATTTCAGGATTGTGCCACAGATGAACATTTTAAACATCTTCTGAGAGTTTTGAAATATTTGAAATTACTGTTGAAATACTGTTGAATACAAATTATATTTTCACTATACTAGTAGGAACATCATTGGCTATGCTGACTCTGATTGGGCAAATAATGTTCAGGACAGGAAATCTATAAGTGGCTATTGTTTTAAATTGTTTGGCAATCCTATTTCTTGGAGTTCAAAGAAACAAACCTTTGTTACATTATCAAGTACAGAATCTGAATTCGTTGCTGTTTGTGTTGCGTCATGCGAATTACTTTATATTAAAAATTTATTATCTGATTTGCAGATTGATCTTTTGTTACCTATTTGCTTATATGAAAATAATCAAAGTACAATTAAGTTGCTTCAAAATTTTGAAAATAACAAGCGATGTAAGCATATTGATGTGAAACTACCCTTTGTATTAGATTTAATTAAGGAAAATGTTATAGAGGTCAAATATGTTTGTACTAGTGATCAATTAGCTGACATTTTCACAAATGCACTAAGCCATGAAAAATTTTCTAAGTTTGTTTCAATGTTAAACTTTAAATTGTAAAACTTTGATAACAGGTTTGAGGGAGGGTGTTAAAGTGTAAGATGGCCTTAACCAAGCCTGTTATGTTATTCTATGATTATTCTGTGAGCGCATCTGCGCATTGTCAACGGACTGTTCCAGTAGTTAAGTAGATGTCACGTTGGTAAAAAAGATGTATGGTTGCTGAAGTAATAATTAATATAGAGTTGTAAAAGTTAAGAATCGTTTTACTGAATCCTGATACTTCTTCATGATAATTCCTAATCAATCTAACAATTTATTTTGTGAATTGTTGAAAATCAATTCAATATAGTTGTATATATTTTTTGTTTTTTGTTGTAATATTTATTTATGTTCAAAAGAGTTATTTGTTTATTTTTGTTAATAATTTCATACTTATTTCTATGCGAAGCATCTGTTTCCATTTACGATCCATTTTTCCAAAACTGAAAAACAACAATTTGAGTTGTTTTGGCAAAGGTAGGTAAGTTAATAGTTTGTTATTATACATTTAACACTTACCAGGTCTAACCAGTAAAAACACATTTTTCTCTATGCTTCGAATTTTGACACGCATCTTTTGAATCTTAGTAGTAACGAGAGAAAAAAGTGGTATGAAGTACAAAATCATAATATATAGTGACTATTCAAGTGGCGATAATATTAGGTGAAATGAGCAACCAATACGGCGGACGCAGTGGGCGCCCAGGAAAAAATATAAATTTCACAAAATAATTTTGAATGACCGTAAGTGAAGTGAACGAGATAGCAGACTTTGTGAAGATATCATCTGAACGTGTACATATCATATCATTCACGCATATTTGTACATGAGAAATCTGTGTGCAGAATAAGTGCCGTGCTAGCTAACAATCGATCAAAAGCAACAAGGTATTAATGATTCTGAGCTTTTCAATAGGTTGTTACGGTCAAGTAGGTATATTGAGTTTAAGTAGTTTTCTGTGCTTTCTCGAAGAGAACAAAAAAAAATAAATGAAAAAAAATTGAGTATTCGTTTCCGATGTCCTTTGAATTTAAAGACACTTCTTGTGATTGATATATCCGCCTCATCCCCCCTTGCGTACGCCACTGGTGACTTAATAAACCACAGTGGCCACAAGCTTGGTCTCGTTTTTGATTGGCGGAGCCTAAATATGGCGGCTTCTCGTTTACATTCTCCGTTTACCTGATTTTTGGGATTTATTCAAAATGTAGGGCCCATTTTATTAAGTCACTGTTGTATTCTTCAGTTGAATAAATTTGTTCGATATACAATCAAATACTGTCAGCCCCAATAATTTTAATTTTGACGTGTATCAGTTCAGTCAATTTTATTCAAGTTCTATGTCCCCATTCGCTATTTTTAGGCTCAATCTGAACGAATTGTCGCCACTTTGTTGTATTAAGTCACTGTACTCTAAGGTACTTACAATGAATATATCGAGTTTTTGAACTAAATTATTCATTTATTCTCAGATATTCAAGTTGGTTACAAGAAATAATGGAAGCCTTCTCAAACTGAAAATTCATTGATCTAGAAGATTGAATGTATTCCAGGACTAAATTACATAACTGGTGGATGAATTACTAGAAATAACTACCCTCCATTGAGCTTCCAACTGGTCATCAACCTGAGACCTTCATCCTCTAGTAAAATTAATATACATTGATAACATGAAGATCACATTTTTTTTGTAAAAAATTTATTAGTGTATATCTGGTACTGGTTGTCTAGAAATTCGTGGTAATATGTTACCATTAATGAATGGGTAATTATATAGGTACTTATAATTCAGTACATACAAGAAGAATAAAGTGACTTCAATTGCTTGTGGTTTGCACAACAAAGTTTTCCTATAAATGCCTAGCCAAACTTATCACAGGCGGCTTTCTTGTATTTGAATATTGGTTGAATGCATTTCAGGTCTGAATTACATAAATAGTGGATGAATTAATGATAATAACTGCCCATCATCGAGCTTGCAACTGGTCATCAACCAACAACCTGAGACCTTCATCCTATAGTTGAATAATATACATAGATGACACTTATGAAAATTAAATTTTTTTTTGTAAAATGTTTATTACTGTATATCTGGTACTGGTTGTCTCGAAATTCGTAGGAATATGTTACCATCAATGAATAGGTAATTATATACTTATAATGCAGTACATACAAGAAGAATAAAGTGACTTCAATTGCTTGTGATTTGCACAACAAAGTTTTTCTATAAATGCCTAGCCAAATGGATCACAAAAGGCTTTCTTGTATTTGAATATTGATTGAATGCATTTCAGGTCTGAATTACATAAATAGTGGATAAATTAATGATAATAACTGCCCATCATCGAGCTTGCAACTGGTCATTAACCAACAACCTGAGACCTTCATCCTATAGTTGAGTAATATACATAGATGACACTTATGAAAATTACATTTTTTTTTGTAAAGAGTTTATTACTGTCTATCTGGTACTGGTTGTCTAGAAATTCGTGGTAATATGTTACCATTAATGAATGGGAAATTATATAGGTACTTATAATTCAGTACATACGAGAAGAATAAAGTGACTTCAATTGCTTGTGGTTTGCACAACAAAGTTTTCTTACAAATGCCTAGCCAAACTTATCACAGGCGGCTTTCTTGTATTTGAATATTGATTGAATGCATTTCAGGTAGTGGATGAATTAATGATAATAACCGTCCATCATCGAGCTTGCAACTGGTCATCAACCAACAACCTGAGACCTTCATTCTATAGTTGAATAATATACATAGATGACACTTATGAAAATTAATTTTTTTTTGTAAAATGTTTAATACTGTATATCTGGTACTGGTTGTCTCGAAATTGGTAGGAATATGTTACCATCAATGAATAGGTAATTATATACTTATAATGCAGTACATACAAGAAGAATAAAGTGACTTCAATTGTTTGTGATTTGCACAACAAAGTTTTTCTATAAATGCCTAGCCAAATGTATCACAGAAGGCTTTCTTGTATTTGAATATTGATTGAATGTATTTCAGGTCTGAATTACATAAATGGTGGATGAATTAATGATAATAACTGCCCATAGTGAACTGAAGAAAAATCTGGAAGGAACCCGTAGGTACAGAAAAGTGAGGCCGAAATAGAGCATTTGTGGAAAAGCTTTCTCACTCTTACTCGCTGCCGTAGCGGGAATAGCTTTGATTTCAAATCGAAACTGGCGAGTTTGTATGTTTAATTTTTATTTTTTTATTTATTATGGACCAAAATTGAATATTGTCTCAGTTTTTTGTGTTATTTTGTGATTGGAATAATATTTATTAATAATTCAAGCCATATTAGGGCAGTTAATAATTAAGAGTTCGCAATATTCATCGAGATTTCTTTGGGATTTCAACAAAAACTGACTGCTCCGTTTTCTAAATTGTTTGTGTGAGGTGAATCTTATTTTTTCATATTCAGACCTTTTTGAGCGAATATAATCATTTTGATAATTAGAAATTTCTATACTTGACATGTCTAAGTATCGAGAAAGATTAAAAAAAATGTATCTCATAAAAATGAGCCCGCAAACGCTTTGTTGTCGAGATACAGGGTGTGTCTAGTAGTCCTACTTTTTTGTGATGCTTAACCAGTTTATCGAATCTTTATTAATCTTCTCTGCAGAGTTGGTAAATAAGTACCAAAACTTATAATTAATTTATTTATCACAGCTTACTAACTGGATCTTTATAATAATTTGGATTTTCTTGAGAATGACTATAGAAAGCTGTTTGAATTTTTTTCTCGAAATCGATTGCAGATACGACAAAACTACAACAAACCAAAAAGTGTAGTACTGAATCAAAGTATCTTTTTCTAAACTACCAGTGGCTCACAAAAAATAATTCTGGAAGAAAGAAGCGGGCACCCTTCCAGAAAAAATTCACCCTGTAGATTTGCATTCATAATTAGGATATCACATGATGAAAACTTTAAATTGGAATATCTATGCCAATTCAAGTTAAATATCTTGAGAAGGGAAGGTGCTATGAGAAGAAAACTTAAACTTTAGCACCTGTATCTCAAAAACAAAGTGTTTGCGAACTCATGTTATATAGGACTTTTTTTCATGAAATGATCCGTGAATGTAATTTTCATTTGTACCTTCAATTTAGGAATAACCAGTAGATTAAGTCAATTCAAAACTGATGTCTCCAAAAATGAATTGCAATTTGAATGAAACACAATAAATTGTACAACACAGCCTAGACAATTTTTTGATGCGAATTACTGAGTTCAGGTCTTTGATAACTACATATTGAAATTTTGTGACGAGAATGAAACCGAAAACAACAGGTAAGTGACGTTTGAATCATTTGGGAATTTCCATATTGAAATTAAAAGATGACATACTATTGGATCAATCATCTTATTTGAAAAAGGTATGAGTTAAATATGGTATGGAAAATTGCAAACCTATAGATACATCAATGGAAGTTAACTTCAAAATCACTAGCAGCGAATGTTTAATTGGTGATACTCTTGAACTTAGATGCAGATCATTAATCGGGTCAATAATGTATGTCACAGCAGGAACACGACCAGACTTGGCTACCGCGGTTTACTATTTGAGTCGTTTTCAGTCTTAACCTTGTCAAGAGTTATGGGTGGCATTAAAGAGAGTTTTAAGGTACATAAAGGGTACTCTAAATTTGAAACTGAAATATTCAAAAACCAATGACTGCTCTATTTTAATTGGATACGCTGATTCAGATTGGGCTAGAGATGAAGACAGAAAGTCTACATCTGGCTATTTATTCAAAATTTATAATAATTCAGTTATTTGGAGAAGTAAAAAACAAACTTGTATAGCTTTAAGTACGGCAGAAGCCGAATTGGTTTCTTTATGTGAAGCTGTAAAAGAAATGATATGGATCATAAAATTATTGAAAGACTTCAATTTGAATGTTGATCAGGTCACAGTTTTCGAAGACAATCAGAGTACGATCAAATAAGCAAAGAATCATGATCAAAAATCAATGAAGCATTTAGATATCAAATATAAATTCAGTAAGCAAATAGTGGAGAATGGTTAAGTTGATTTAAAATATATATGTACACAACAGCAATCAGCTGACATCTTCACAAAACCTTTAAGTATGGTAAATTTAAGATATTTCGTTAGTAAATTAGTTCTAGTTTCGATTGAGGAGGAATGTTGAATATATACAATCTCACTAGAAGTATTGTGAGATCAACTAATGCATTCTTCTTCTTATAAGTTATGTTTCTGTTGTTAATTTTCTGTGGTTTATAACTTATTAACTTAACCTTTTTTTTGTGGTAATATAATTTTCGATGCACTTGTAGCGAAGCACATGCTAAGTTGGGTTTTGAATAAAGATTGTAAAAGCTTTATGTAATAAAGGAATTAAGTTTATTAGCAGTTTAATATTATATCAAAAGATCAGTCATGAAATCCCTAACGGGCCATATCAAAAGCTAGCTAGTGATATTTTTGAATTCGAGGGAAAAAATTATTTAGTCATTTTTGATTATTTTTCGAGGTGGCTCGATGTAGTCGAATTGAAAGGTAAAACAGCAGGTGATGTAAATGGAGCATATATGTCTAATTTTGCGGTACACGGTTTTCCATTAGAAATAGTAGCAGATAATATGCCTTCAATTCATATGAATGAAAGGAATTTGCTAAGAAATGGAATGCCCGAGCAACCCTAAATCAAATGGCCTCGCGGAAAAAGGTGTTGGAATTTCAAAGAATATATTAAGAAAATGCAAAAATCTCAATTTAGGATTGTTAGAATATAGAACGACATCCGTTCTGGGAGTTGGCTCAAGTCCAGCTTAGATTTCAATGAACAGAAAACTTAAATCCGGTTTACCTGTCACTACTTACAGTTTGAAACCAAAACAGTCAAATCATAAAAGAATTAAATTACTTATTGAAGAAAAACGAATGAAAGATCAAATTAACTATGATAACATAAGTTAGAAGATATATCTTGGCTAAACATGGCTCAGAGACGTCGGCTTCATTCTGCTTGCCAGTTTTTTTCTGTAGTCGCCCACAGATCACCACCATATTTATATAATAAGATAAGGGTCGGATGTGACGTGCACAATGTCAATGTCCGTTTCAGGGGAAGGCTCACAATACCATCTCACTCAAAAGAGCTGTTTAAACGCTCATTCTCTTATAATGTCGCAAAATGTTTGAACGACTTCCCCTTAGACTACAAGAGCATTGATTTATCTTACCCTAAGAAAAAATTCAGAAAGATGGTGCTGGAAATTCTGAGTGGATACGTAGGTGGAAATAAAGTTTGAAAACTGGATACAATTCGTTAATATTTCAGGGATATGGGTATAATTCTGCCCTCAAAATTTTTTTTTTCGTTTCGTTTTCTCTTTTCACCTTTCAAGTTGATTTTTTTTTTATTTATTTTTGGCGTCATATTTTGGAATCATTGTGATTAAATTATTGAGTTCTTTTAGGGTTAGTTGAATAGACGTTTGGGGTATGAAATACTCCGAACGAACTGAACCTCGCCCTCTATAAAGTTGAAACAATTGTATTTAAATTTCTATTCAATAAAGTCCTTTATTATTATTATTATTATTATTATAAGTCTAGTAAAGCCAAAATGACTTTGTTGAAAACGAAAATGTTTAATGATTAATTCAAAATTAGAACAGCCCAGATCATATAATGTGATTGATACAGATGGTAGGCAGTTTCGAAGAAACAGTTCATTTATTAGAAGTAGTAAAAATGAATTTATTATACCTAAGTATACTGAATATGCCTTGAAGCGAGAAAAGGACTTTCTACACATGTTGCACACTATACTTTCCCTACAACTGTAAAAATTTCAATAATTCGAGCAATATCGATATTTTTACGCTTACATATTTCGATAAATTTCGATAGTGACAGAAAATATCGATAAATTATATATCGAAAGTTTTTTGTCCCTTTCCCTAAATCAAACTAGTAATGAATAAGGCAAGCGCACATTCAGTATCCAGTCCCGTTGGTCGATAGTGTACGTGTTTGAGTACTTAAGGGTGTTGGTACCCTTACTAACTTAGTATCAGTTTAACAGTGTTGAAGTGCAGATCAGTAAATTTTAAAGCTGAAAAGATGTCTTTAGACCATTTGTATGAATTCAATTTCGAAAAGTTGTACAACGATTGTACAGAAAGCTTTTACATAATTTATTTCTTCAATTATTTTTGAAACAATATAATCAAATGTTAACTCTAGTTTCTGAATGTTGCATTCTTATAAAGAAAATTTTGTTCAATATATGTGTATGAAATGAACAATAAGCATATTGTACCTATCAAACAGTGAATTAATATGTACTTTTTTTTTTCCTAGGGGTATAACATTCGAGGAGGATTGTAGCGTATGTTTGAGCAGGTTGACCGGAGAATTATACCTTACCGATTGCAGACATTCATTCCACAAGGAGTGCATCGACAGGTGGTGCTCCAGTTCCAAATGTTGTCCCATGTGCAGGACAAATTTAATTTTCGAAGAAACCTTCAGTATCTTCGATACTAATTGGAAACCTGTTAATATCCATCGGTTCGACAAAATAGACAGTGATGAAGAAGATGATGAAAGTGAAAGTGAAGAAGAAAAAGAAGAGAAAAATTAAGAACAGAATGAAGGAGAAAATGAAGGCCAAACCAACGAGGAGATTTAATGGAGGAAATATCACTTGTATTTTGTTTGTTTGGATTTATGCTGTATCGTTTTATATATACAAATTTTATTTTGAATTATGTTGTGATCATATGTCATCTTGATTTCTTTGAGATTTTACATCTCTGTTCGACACAATGAAATAAATAAATATAAATTGTGTTATATTTGAATCATTTGTTTTTTTCATCTTATTTTTCCTAACTTCAACTAACTAAGTGTCATTTCAATCAGAAATAGCTCTCGTTTGTCTTATGAATGTGATTTATTATAAATAAAACAATTTAAAAAAATACTCTTATTGGGTGAACAACTTTGCTTCCGTCGTTTTGCAATAGATGGCTGTAGCTGTAAGGGGTAGTCGAAATAAATAGATCAAAGATGTCATACAATAAGCTTACGTATTTGTTAACATAACGCTATCGAAATATTAGTCGATTTTTGTCTTCATCATAAAGTTATTCTCGTTTAAACATGTCAGCCCCAAATTAAATATGTATATTCAACTGAGCAAGAAATTTGATGGAAAGCCAATGCAGTGAAACTGTCATATCATTTATTTTCCTGGTTTCCTTGAATGAACGTTATTGATAATAATTGCAGCGAAATTCATAAAGCTATATTCCTCTATTATATTCATAAAACCCTCATAAAAGGGGTAAGTTGTTTATTTTTCTTCTCGTCACTTGTGTATTATTTTATTGTGTATATGTAATATAATTGAAAAATTTTGATTTTCAGATTTACTCTGATAAAGGAATGCATCCGCCATTTCAACATCCCATAATTTTATGTGAGATGAAAATTTTTATTCATTATTTAAATATAATTTATTACAATCGAACAATTTTAAATACTTATTATTGATGTTTTTATGTAGGTACCTTCGTTTTAACTATTGTGAATTTCTGTCATAAATGAAGTAATGACTTATAACTCATTTATGAGTATTTTCACAGAATTTTTATGTGCAGAATGTTTTTCGTTTTATTTTTTTTGTTATTATATTTTTCGTTTTTTGCATTTTGAAAGAGATCTTTTCTGAAACAATCTACATGTGATTGCCTTGAGATCCCGATTTCGTTTCTTATCTCATTTGGCAGTCATTCTGTTCAGCGATGAAAAAAGTATTGATATATTTTATGTAAACTCTGGTTGTTTTAGAAACAGAAGAGCCATCACCTTAATTTGGTTCATTATTAATTTCTGTTCTCTGATTTTCAGTTTTTTTCATGGTATTTTTTTTTGTACTAATAATACAGGTTACAGCTCAAGAGCCAAATTCTCGTGATTTGTGGGAGGTTTTAATTTTCTGCTTAACTATGGATAAATCTGCGGCTGAGGCTCATCGAATGTCGAGAGTGGTTTCAACTAGGGCTGGGAATCATGAATGAATGATTTGAATATTCAAATATTCATTGAATAATTATTCGAATAATTGCATTATTCGAATATTCATGAATATTCACTGAATAGTCGAATATTCAGTGAATAGTTGAATAATTAATCAATGATTACTTTTCTATTCATGAATAATAAGTGAATAGTCGAGTATTCACTGAATAGTTGAATAATCAATGACTACTTTTCTATTCATGAATAATCAGTGAATAGTTGAGTATTCACTGTTTATTCAGTGAATAGTTGGATATTTATGAATCATTTGAGAAGTTACGGATGAAAGTTTGAATGATCACCTCACTATTCAGGAATGATTAAAACAAGGTTTTGTGATTTACTATGGACAAATCCTTTCATTAATATTAAAATAACTGGAAATTACATATATTGGAATTATTCATTCAATAGTATAAACTGGTATTCATCCAAAGAAAAATTAATAGAATTGGAATTCATCAATGAAAAAAAAATATAAACACGGAATATAAGATTCTATTATATATATTCATTGATTTTACCAACAGAGTCCTGATCTTAATACAACCCAATAAGAATGGCATATGCAAACCAAGCACCAGGGCCCTCAGGAAGCCATCAACAGAATGACCTAGATGCATTGTGGGCCAGTGTGGTAGTATTAGATGAGAGGTAGCAGCCTCCAAAAGAGAAATAGAATCCTTCTACACACAGCATGAAGAGAAGATACCTGTCCCTAACTTGTTATAGAGGATGTGGAGTTAATAATAATAATAATAATAATAATAATAATAATAAATTCCTTTATTTCAAATCATCCCCACAGTAAATTACAGAGAGAGAAGCGAAATGATGTCAACAACAATATATACAATCTATACAAACTCTGACAAGTTGTTACAATCTAGAAAATCTCTAAGTGAATATGGTTCCAGTTTAATTAGCAGTTTCTTTATGGCATTCTTGAATTTTATTAAGCTAGATAATCTGCATGTAGATGGTAATTTATTATATAGTTTTATGCACATATAGTAGGTTCCTTTTTCTGTACTTGTAAGCCTATGAGAAGGGTAAATGAAATTCGTCGTCCTTGTATTATAGCCATGACCAAAGTTAGAGCTGAATTCAACTTGGTGCCTGAAAAAGAACATCAGACACTCAAATATATACAACCCATATATAGTCATAATCTGCATATCCCTGAAAACACCCCTGCAGGTGGCTCCAAATTTCATATGCCTGATTGATCTTATGGTTCTTTTTTGTATAATGAAAAGGAGTTGAATGCTGGAGCTGCATCCCCAAAACACAATCCCATATCTCAGTACCGATTCAAAGTTGGCGTGGTACAGTATTTTCAATGTCCTCTCATCCATATGTCTGGATACCACTCTGATTCCATATCCAATGCTACTCAATCTCAGCCCAGTTTTTTCCACATGACTGTTCCAATCTAAAAATTCATCAATATGTATTCCAAGAAATCTCATATCATGAACAGGTTTCACTTCATTGCCATTCAGGTTTATGGTGCCAGTTGGAGTAACTCGGGAGTTCTTTGTTCTGAATACCATAATGTTTGTCTTCGACGAATTCAGTGCCAACTCATTCCTGTTGAACCAATCACAGATTCTAGATGAACTGTCATACGCCTTATCAACTGCCTCCGGGAGGGTCCTTCCAGATACCAATATGTTGGTGTCATCCACATAGTTCACCAGTCCATCCATAATAAGGTCATTAATATAGATGATGAAAAAAATAGGACCTGCGTTACTGCCCTGCGCTAGACCTCTTTCTTTAATTGCAATATTGGATTTGTTTTCATTAATGATGACTTGCTGTTTTCTGTCTAGAAGATAAGATTCAATCCACTTATATGCTTTTCCTCTTATGCCATATTTTTCAAGTTTTATTAGTAAATATTCGAGGTTCACACAATCATAGGCCTTGCTAAGATCTAAAAACACACCAATTGCTAAATTCTTCTTCTCAAATTCCTGGAGTATCATATTTACAAAATGATAGATGGCAGTATTTGTAGATTTACCTTTCAGGAAACCATGTTGCGAGTCCAAAAACAGATTACATTTTTTGAAGAAATCCAACAATCTTGTGCACATTACCAGTTCGAAAATTTTGGAGAATGAGGGCAGCAAGCTGATTGGCCTATAACTATCAAGACTATTACGGTCTCCCTTCTTATATATGGGTTTTATGAGGGCAAATTTCAACTGATCAGGGAATTTCCCAAATTTCATGGAGTTGTTGATGATGTAACACAATACTGATGCTATCTGTACAAGTGAAAGTTTGACAATACTGGTTGGAATGTCATCATATCCGCTGGAATGTTTGTTCTTCAGTCTGGAACACAGGTTAACTAGTTCCCCAGTATTTACAGGTCTCAAGAACAGCGACTGATCATTCTCTTCTATATCACAGAAGAAATTCTGATGATGCACTTCATCTACTAGTTTTTGGACTGCTTCAATCAAGTGTATGTTAAATTTGTCTGGCAATGATTTTGGATCTTCATCGATGTTATTTTCTCTATGTTTATTTTTCCCTGTTAACTCTCCACATATGGTCCACATGGATCTCATTTTGCAATCTGATTTCATTATTCTATCCTGAAGATATTTCTTTTTGTCCTCTTTCAATATGCTGTCATAATACTTTTTCATGTTTTTGTATTGCTCCTTGAGAGATGGGTTATCAGTCAAAAGTACTAGTAAAATATCTAATTGATGTTTGATTTCCTCAGCACGTTCACTCTTCTTGTATTTCTTGTTGTTATTGGAATGAATTCTGGTAAGTGGAAAGCTTTGGTTGAATATGTTCAAATAGACATTGATAAAAGTCTTCCACTGCTCATTCACATCCTTCCTATCGATTACAAGTATGTCCTCCCATGTTTGTTGTTTCAGTTGGTCTACAAAGTTAATTCTATTTGCTTCATCGAAGAGAAATCTTTTGCGAACAAATTTCCTTTCATCATTTTTGTCTATATTGAACACAAATTTCTGCCCAAAGTGATCAGATACATGTGATGCAAGAATTACCGATGTGTGTCCATTATGTAGGTTTGTACATATGTTATCTAAGCAGCTTTTAGTTTGCTCAGTTACTCTGGTGTAGTTAACAACAGTTGTTCTGATGGAGTAGAAATTGAGCATTGTAGCCAGTCTGAGCTTATTTCTATTTTCGTCCAGCATTTCAATGTTGAAATCCCCTGTTATAAAAATAGTACTTTCAAGGTTTATCTGGTTGGAAAGAATATTCTCTAGCTGGTTAAAAAATACCTCAATTGAACCGCCCGGTGGTCGATAGATACATAGGACAATAATGTTAATCTTTTTCAGAGAACACTCAACAGCACATAATTCAAATTCTCCAAGTATGGATAGCTTATTTGTATTTTTGTATTCTCTACATACTATAGAATCTTTGATGTAAATGGCTGATCCTCCATGCTTTCCCTCCTCTCTGCAAAAACAGGACATTAGTCTGAAGCCTTGAATACCAATCTGAGTGATTTGATTTCTTGACCTCCAGTGTTCTGTAATACAAAGTATTAAAGTTTCTGTATTTTCCCTCAAAAGTTGTTCAACCTGATCTATACTGTTTCCCAAAGATTGTATATTTTGATGAATAATGCTGTAGTTACCCACCTTATTAGAGTATTCATGGTTGTTCTTCACATGCTTCTGTGGGTCCCTCTGATATGATTTATTATCTATAAAAAATCCTCACTTGGTTTATATTTTTGGAAGTGTCCGAAATTGAATCTCTTCACTCCCACATTTTGTGGCCAAAACGAAGGATCGTACAGTTGATTTTTTTTCTCAAGCGGTGCCGTCAAAACAAAACATTTCAACTGAGTTGGTTCACTTGGTAACTCTTTCACTTCGACCTTTTCATTGGTGAAAGCCGGGTTTTTCTTCACATATTCTTCTACTTGTTGAGCTTTAACATGTCGTTTTATTCTATAAAGATATATCCATGCTCTTCTTTCAGCTCCAACAAAACCTGTTTTTTCCTCTTCTTCGGAGACTCTCGTTGTACCAAGTCGTCTAGATTTAGGTCTTCTGCGTTGAACTCTTTCAAAACCGTCGTGATTGTATGATGTTTCATTATTAATATTTCTGATATGTATTTCTTTATTGCCCTGATTCTTTGATGTTGACGTGAATTTACTTTGTTGTTGTTGTCTTGCTTTGAATTTGAAATTAGTGTCATCTATCAGATGTCGCCTGTCAACCTCGGCGTCCTCATGCATCTGAACTACTACTCTTGGAACTATCTTGCTGTCAGAAGTCTTGTTTGCTATCTTATCTCCTATCCGATCAGTTTTCAGTATATCAGAGTACTGTTTACGCTCATTATCAGTTTTTTCAGCATATTTTTTCTCCATGTCATCTAACCTTTGTTTCAATAATTTATTGTTTTCTTTTAGAATGCTATTATTTTCCTTCAATATTTCATTTTTCTCATTGGATTCCACAAGGAGCTTACTCAGATGTTCGATTTTCAACTCCAATATTTCCTCTCTATTCAGATTCCGCCTCCCATCCTGGACTTCATCACAGCACTCGACGTATCTCTCATTGATAATTTTTATATTTTTCTTCTTCGCGCACGAATTATGGTATAAGCCCCCACAATTCATACACACTTGAGTTGTGCACACTTTTTTAACACAACACCTATAATTATTTTTCACTAAATTTACTTCTTTTTCACTCCTAATGCTCTCGCCTTCACTCAGGTCATCCTCAACCGACGCCATCTTAAATAAGTTCGGAGTTGGAGTTGACCTGTACAAATAGTTATGCTTACCCTCCAAAGTCAGTAGAACTCGATCAATGGGACCGCTAGTCTCGTATAATATAGAGGTACCAAAATCAAAGATTCCATCCAGCACAGTCCCAACCAGCAGTGTGGCCACCACTGAGCTTAAAAAATCCCAAATTATGTCGACCCCAAGGAGGCCCAATCCTCCGTGAAGCTTACATTGAGATGGAGGCGTTTGGTGTTCGATGAGTCAGACCATACTCCTTACGAGGGGGTGATCACGAGCGGAAATGGTTCTACACTTCATTGGAAATGAAGTGAAATGTAAGGGAATGTCTCGAAATATTTTGAAATGTTTGGAAATATACCGAAAATGTATCGAAATGTGTGGAAATGTTTATGAAATGCCAGGGAAATGTCTGGCAATGTTTGGAAATGGACATGCGCAAAACGTACTAGATTTCTCGATGACGCGATAAAGTGAGGTTAGAATATGTTGTTCATAGATTTTGACAACATTATTGCGTCGGCGAATGCGTCGTTTATTTTGTGAACAGTGTCATACGGCAAGAAAAATCCTAAGAACCATAATAAAGTGTAAGTTGAGCTTAAATTTTTATCTCAATTTAGGAAAATGTGAGGAGAAATTCGAATTCCCAAGAGAAAATAATCCTCGCTTGGCTAACATGTCTAATATTTTGGGCACAAATAATAATAATGAATACGTCGATCTCGTTGACGACATGAAAATAAATGAAATTGTACTCAGATGTAAAGCTGATGTGGAAAACTGCGCAAGACAATTAGGCATGATATTAGATGATGATAAAGGGTTAGACATTGATTTGTCTCAAATGATTAAGGACAATGAAGACGACTTGGAAGAACAAGAAGACCCAGAGAAGAAGTAGAAACTACTGAATCATTTGACGAACTATGCACAGGTAATTCAATACTTTTCAACATACTCTTCCTATTTTTTTTATTTTGGGTTTGATAACCACATATCTTTACAGCTGAAATGGAAGATGCGGTTGAATGCTGTGATATTGAAGAGGAGGTAGCTAATGAAATGGAGCTTCAGCAGTTGTCTCAAGAATTGAAAGTAGGAGATGAAATAAATTTGAAAAACTTTTCAATTTTTCCGGAAACACAGAAAGTATCGTGAATGGTCCATACTTGAATATTATGTTTGGAGAAAAATAGATGACGGTGAAAAAAAGTTCATTTTGTTGGCTTCTTAATGACACCAAAGATAGATTGATTGTTGATAGACTCAGAAGATTCGAAAATAACAAAATTATCAATGGTCCTATACATGAAGTTATGGATGTATTCAGAAAATATAGCATATGCATCGGTGATTGGTGTGCTTTCCAGCATCCAAAACAAAACAAG